>NW_009649940.1:2332751-2354506 GCF_000708025.1 Charadrius vociferus
GGTCGGCCCGGCCCGGGGGGGAGCCGCGGCGCCGTTGGAAGGAGGGAGCGGAGGAGGAGGAGGCCTTGTGCCCACGCTTGTAGCAATGAAGATGTATATTCCATAGCTCTCGTGTTTGCTGTAGTGAGTAATAGCATCAAAACTATTTTGTAGTTGCCTGGAGACTCATATTTAAAAGCTGGTAATGAAGATAATAGCCAAAACCACATGCATTTTTTGTCATAATGCCTCTTTTCTCTAGTTAAGAAGAAACTGCGTTTCCTATGCTTTGCTTACAGCTGAAAGGCAAAAAAAACCGGTCTCTCCAGTTACTCATAAAATTTGCTTTACAGAGTAAAAGCAGTATTTTCAATTAAGTGTTCTTTGTTACAACTTTGATAATTTTGATATAAGTTTAATATGACTGAATCAGAGAACACTTTAATTACTTACCGAAAAGTAAGCAAAAATTGCTCCTGCACAGTTTATACTCCTATAAATAGGGAAGGGTTTGATGTGTTGTCCCAAGCATGTTACTGCCCCTGTCACTAATTAGTGTTGCAGGAAAACTTGATAGCGCGGCAGGGAGTGGGACAAGATCACGGTGCATAAAGTGCTGTGGCTGTGTGTCACACAAATCAAAACTTCACTTGGCTGACGGTGGAAGACCAGCTCTTGTTTCAAGGACTTCAGTAGCAGAAAACTTTCTGTCTGAGCCAACAGCATCATCCCGGCTCAAAAGCCCGTATCTTTATTGAGCTTTGCATGAGCATTCATTATACTGTGATGTGAACAAATTGTGGGTTTTCAAATATCAGTATTTGATTTTTTTCATAGGTATTTAATTTGTCTGGCTGTAGTTGCTTATTTTATACATCTGTAGGGTCTAAATAGAGCTGAGACTACATTCACTGTGAAGTGGTAGAAGTTGCCTTTTCTATTGAGGAGTTTAATTCTCTCTTCAAAAAACTTGATACATTTTGAAAGGTGCCAAATAACAAATTTGAAGTTGGCTTGTGTGCCAGCTTAGATGTAAGTTATTTGAGGCCTACTGTAAGTCTCATGTATGGATTGATGTGTCTTGTTTCATGAATGTGAAAACAAAGTTTTAAAATGCTGAATGTGTGTAATACACAAAGAGATTCTCTAAGTGCTATTATATTTAGCTTTGTAGAATAAATATTTGTTGTGTTAAATATGTAGCTGTAAAGAAGCTTCTCAGAATGAAATGCTAGTCTCCGGCACTGATGAGTTATAAATTGAGTTTTACTCGGATGCTTTTTGCGGTATCAGCAGCCAGCCTTACAAATAATAATTCATCTGGTTTGCACCTCTGGCCTCTTATGTCTGCAGACTGCCTTGGCTGGGGAGGGCAGCTGCTTTCTGCTTCCTGTTCCTTGGCGTCCTTTTACTGTTACCTCCTTTCTATCCCTTCTGTCTTTTTCCTATTTCCTCCTTTAGAAGGTTAGAACCAGAAAAAGAACCATGGGATGTGTATCAAGAAAAATAGGCATGAAATTGTTTTAAATCAAAATGCATGCATTACCTTCCTGACTTTCTTTTTCTCCCTTACCCATTCCAATTACAAAGATGTCAGTTGGATTCTTATAATATAGGATATTTCAGTTGGAAGGGACCTACAACGATCATCTAGTCCAACTGCCTGACTAATTCAGGGCTGACCAAAAGTTAAAGCATGTTGTTAAAGGCATTGTCCAAATAAACACTGGCAGCCTTGGCGTACTGACCACCTCTCTAGGAAGCCTATTCCAGTGTTTGTTTGACTATGTTCTTGGTAAAGAAATACTTCCTAATGTCCAGCCTGAACTTCCCCGGCACAGCTTTGAACCGTTCCCATGCATGCTATCACTGGGTACCAGGGAGAAGAGCTCAGCACCTCCCTCTCCACTTGCCCTCCTCAGGAAGCTGTAGAGAGCAATGAGGTTGCCCCTCAGCCTCCTTTTTCACAAACTAGACAAACACAGGGTCCTTAGCCGCTCTTCATAGGACATTCCTTCCAGCCCTTTCACCAGCTTTGTTGCCCTCCTCTGGACGCCTTTGAGGACCTTCACATCCTTCTTAAACTGTGAGGCCCAGAACTGCACACAGTACTGGAGGTGGGGTTGGACCAGTGCTGAATACAGCAGGATAACTATCTTCTTTGACCAGCTGGTTATAGTATGGTTTTGTTAGATCAACGAACACTCCATGAACAAGTGGAAAGAGCTGTTATTTCTCCCTTCCAACCTTCTGCTGGTTCTTTCATTTCTAGTACAAGTGGTCTCTGAAATCCCAATGGCCAAAGTTAGATGAGTAAAGGAGAGTGATGCCTTAGTTGGTGTTCCCAGCTCCGCAGTGTGAAATCTCATTACTCACTCTGCTTTGCTTTTTTCAGAGAAAGCAGATACTGACAGACTGCATTTCTTCATTCTGTTTTGGCTTTCCTCTGGATATACCTGAGTGCTCAGATCCATTTCTCAGTGAAGCTTTCTTGACTTAAGTTTGTTGAAAGTTTATTGACAACTGAAGGGTTGAGTTCCCAACAAGAGCTAATTGAGTTGGACACACAATGTGATTTGTTGCACTTAGACCTCATTAATCATTAAGACGTGTAGGCGTTCTAGGCAGAAACTTCATTTTTTTTAAATTTCTAAAAGAAAACAGAAGGAATATGAAAGAAATTGAATTCATTATTATTATGCGGTCTTTGTAGGCTTTTTCAAGTCCTAAAATAATTGTGCTAAATGGAAGAATTTCATGAAGCGTGTTGTGTGCCTTCAGAGCACTACAGTGTTAAACACATTTCTGACTGCCAGTCAGGTTTCTGTAGATAATGGCCCACGTTGTGGCAATGATTCTCAAACTTTGTATTTTTCAGATCAGAGGCTAAATATGGCACTTGGGCAGTATGAAACAGATGAGATACTGAGAGCTACCGCTGAGCAGGTATGTGAACTTGGGGATGGAAGTAGTAAGAATTTTTGTGATGAGGTTTTGTGACAAACATCTTTGCATACATGGGGCACAACCCACTCAATGTGGCCTGGCCTTGCTTGGATCTGTCACACAACTGTGGAGTTGCTTGTTTTTCCAAGCAGCGACAGCAGAATAAAACTGTCATAACAGTGAAATCTGGTATTTTTGGTTTGCTTTCAAAATTTTGTCATATGCAGGACATCTCCCTGAAAGAATGCTTGATTTCTACTTCAGTAGACTTCTTCACTTTTGTAAACTTTTCTAAGAGATTGGTCTCGTGTTGAGATAACGTTTTGTGCTGGTACCATAAGCCTGTCTGAAAGTCTGTGCAGAAGTGAGGGCATCAGCACTTTCCTGATGCTGAGATGCATGGAGATGAACTTGGCATGTACACCAACTTATGATTGTTCTTTTATGAGCAAGATGATTCCCCTTAGATGCAATTGTGCTTTATATCAGAGCATCTCCAGGAAAAAAAAATTCAAATTGGACCAGCACTTAAGGATTTTTGAACGTACAACTGGAAGTGATCATGTGGGATATTGTGTATGATTACAGTACGGGCAGAACAACAGTGTTGGGTTCCATATAAAAATTTAAAACTGCATGCAGTCATGTGCAAGTACTAATATATAAAGTATACCTTTGCAGAAAAATGTCCCTGGTGGTGACGGTGTATCAGGATCCAGGATGACAGACCAAAGGTACCTGATTACAAGTGATAAGTGGGAATACTACAAATTATTCAAAAGAATTTGTCATGTACTTTTAAAAGTGTAAATATACAGGTGAACCTGGTCTTAGGTTCACAGCTCTCAGAAATTGAGAATGGAGTCTGGAAAAGTGTTTCTGTAGCAGTTGTTTTTAGATACTATTCTGTTTATTCACTAAGTTAAATATGATTTTTCTTCCACAATCTGTAAAATAAAGGATGAGAGATGAAGGAATTCTCTAAATCTTAAAATAATAAACAAAGGGCGTGTAAGATTGTACTTATCTTGATAACACAGTTAACTGCTGTCTGTTGAGGTCAGGTGGGTGTTTTTAAAAATGCTTGTTTGACAATCTTCAGCTAACAATTGCCTATTAGTAAATTGTTTAATGATCATTGTCACTTCTTAAAAATGACCTATCCTTTCTTGTTAGCTTTTAAGGCATTATCACGCTAGACTAATACAGAATTTTCAGAGAATTACTATCAATTACAAAAAAAACTAGGAAGGAAAAAGTATATAAGTAGAACTACATTATTTTACATTGCCTTATAGGCCACTTCATGGTTGCATGTGAAAGCAGTAACAAAGTCTAGTCTTCAGTCATTTGAGATCCTATGTATGCAATATTAATGCTCGCTTATAATGTCCCATGTTCTAGTTCTGTTATACAGGGAAACTGCTGTTAGTGATCATACTTTAAAAGTAGTAATTAAATTTGTTCATTTGATTCTGGTGAATGTTGAGCTTGGAAATAAAGAGAAAGTGACTGTTCTGTTCTCTACATTAAGAATTCTTTAGAACTAGTTAATTATCAGAACAATGTTTTGGCACTTACAAAATTTATTCTAAGCATGTTTTTCAACTTCTTAGCTTGTCAACTCTAATCACAGAGTATGATAAACACCTGGAAGAAATGAGAGAACAGCTGCAGCTTTATCAGGTATGGATGTTCCTGACATTTCAGGCTATATATTCATAGTATTTTATAGTATTAATATCTAGGCTGTTAGTTTTTGTCAATAAAGGAAAGTATGCTTGTGCTATGCTTAGCAAACTTGCTGGACTGCAGTCTGCCCCAAATGAAGGAATGGAGAGCTTCCTATGAAAAGGTCTGGAGATTGTCCAAATTGCACAGATTACTGTGTGTTTGGAGAAGTACTGTTGTAAAATGAAACGCGTGTGTTTTATTTCTCTAGATAATTCTGATATGGTTGCAGGTATTTTTCTAGGTGATATTGAGATGAGGCAGCTGTTTGCCTCTTTCCTCCCAGGTCTGATCTTGGCCATGCAGTCTAGCTCAGTCCTGCAAGCATAGGTGCACCAAGCCTTCTTCGTTCTTAATAATTCTACAGATTCAAATAATTCTTTAAATGTTTATTATCGTAGAGGCTGAGGTGGAGGGCACTGTCCTCCTTTCAACCACGGAAAAATGAAACTTTTTAATGCTTTATATGATCGCTGGAAAGCAAAGTGATATGTTTAATAACTAAAACCTGTGGTGTAGAGAAAGCAGTTTTTACTTGTGACCTACATGCAGAAGTTATACTCTGGTTTTAGTTTAATGCACTTAATTTGTTTGATCTGTCCATCATAAAGATTCTGCAAATACAGTCTTCAAGCTTGTCTGATTTCAGAAGGCGATAGAAGCACTATGGGTTTGTTGCACTATTTAGTTAATAAAACAGTCCATTTGACTCATGTAACTCAAGTTTCTTCTCAGTTAATTCCTAAACTCTTTTCTCAAGTGCTTACTGCATAAATGATCAGTTAGCCACTGTATCCCTAAAAGAACTTCAGTTGATTAGGATTAATTTATAAGAGCTACAAGAGTTCCAAAAGGTAAGTTTAATGTTCATAAATTCTAAATGCTTAGATATAACAGGACTTAGCTGTTAAATTTTAGCGACATCCTGTGACTTTCCTTACAGTAAATGAAAGTCACTTTCTTCTTTATTATGCTGAATGAAATTGTCCATCTTTTACAGTATCACTCAAAATTAAAAGATGAAAGGATTACCAAAGTTTTTGTCACTTAAATGAGTGCTTACTCTTGCACGTTTTTGTTCTAGGCACAAATGAGCAAGATGAGACTAAAATTTGAACAAGTCACCAAGGAAAACGAAAGGTAAATAATTGCGTTACCCTATTATTACTGCTGTTTTTATTGATTTCTAAACATTAAACAGTTTTTTTCTAGGACCTTGAAGTCTCCTGGATCTACTTAATAGTTGAAGATTTCATACTCGGGAGCTGAATGTTAAAGTCTTTAAGTGCTTAATATAGATTACAGCACTCAGTTTGGGAGATTTAACCATATCACTAGAAGAACTAGATATTAAGCTATTTTGAACTATCATGTTTCCAGAAAATAAGATTTAAATATGACTTAGAAGTAAATAGTGTGTACAGATTGAAGGTACAGGATACTTCCATTGTTAAAAAAAAAAAAAATCCATGTTAAAGAACTACCTTGCTGAACTTAGTTCTTTGAATTTCAGGCTGCATGCAGAGTTGAAAGAGGTTCTTCAGAAGCAACTGGAGGCTCTTCCTTTCGTGCCTCTGGGAACTGATATTCCTGCAGATGAAGGCATAGTGAGAAACCTTCAAGAACAACTACAACTGACAAATCAAGTGTGTGAGATGAAACATTTGTACTGTTTTATTTCTCTTGTTGTGCCTTGGTAGATTAGGCGAAGTTGGTTTATTTCTTGGTTTAGAGTTCATTTGTTCAAAGTTCCTTGAGACCATTTTGAGGCCTTCTTGACTTTCTGTAGCTAAAGAAACAAGTACTTACACTTTCAACTTAAAGACCTGAAGGAAATTATTCCCTAGATTCATATAAGTTTTTACTGTTAACTTTTGCCTGTCATTCTACCCACCTGACTTGATCTTTATATTGAATTCCTGACCAGGAAGTTAATGAAATACTTTGTTCAATTCAAGTTGTTGTAGTAGCTTGTAATTTTAAGCAAAAACATTGTAATGTGACATGAGGATATATGTGGGATATAGAAAATAATACTTTAATCTGAAAAGATAAGTAAATTTTGTTGAGCTTACTACAATGATGTATCAATCCTGTTGTGTATGATTAAGTTGAAGTTAAATTGAAAGCTGAATTTTGGTATTTGAATATTATATATACTGTAGGGCTACAGTAGATACCTGTAAAAGTTTGAGCTTTATAAAGAGTCTGGAAAACTTGCTGTTCACTTGTAGATGTGTCATGGTTTAGGCCTCAAACCAGGACAAGGTGGAATTTGAACTTGTAAGCCTCTGTTTTTCTGCATCTGAATTTGGTATTTTGTCTGTATAGTTGTAATATGTGCAGAGGAAAAGTACAGAAACTGACATTTCTTCAAAATAGAAGTCAAGACTTCTCTTTTTAGAGAATGATAGGTTAAGGTAACTGTGCTGTAATAGAATATTCTAAACAAACCATTGTTCTGTAACAGGAAAAAGAACAAGCAATAGAGCTCTGGCAGACTGTATTAGAGGAGCACGATCGCCTCCAGCAGCAGTACCAGGAACGCATGACTGAAACGCAGATTCACGTGGCTGAAAGGCAAAAGCAGAAAGTAATTTTCACTTATATCTTTAATTTTGGAATATCTTTCTATACTGTAGAGATTCTGGGTCTGTGTGTAGTCAAATTGAAGTGCGGGGTTCTACCTGTACTGTTAATTATTTTTCCATAATAATCATCTGAAGTTGAGTGGTCAGATGTGGTCATTGATTCATCAGCCTAATGCACTGTTACCACTAGAAAAATTCTTTGTTTCAAATATACGGGCAGGAACTTTGGAAATGCGCTGAGTCTGAGTCTTAGTGCATATATATATACGTGCATATAAATAATTGTTTGAATTGCATGGTTGGAAATCTTCAGTAGAGTTTAACATCTGAAAAAGCTGCTAAAGATTTGAGTTCAAAGGTGGAAGTTTTTCATGTTTTCTCCTGTCTTTGAATCCTGAATTTTGTCTGTAAGATCACAGTGGGGTAGTGGGAAAAGTAGTCTGCGTTTCCTGTTGTCATTCAGTAAAGCATGTGTAAACAGGTGAAAAATCAAGTCCACCGGTATTCTTCTAATGCTAGCTTGTGTTTAGCAGCCTGTTTCTCTTCTGCTGTTTCTAGGGAAAGCCTTTCAAGAAATCTTAGCTCAGAAAAGCTGTTTTGCCCTGATGAGCTATAGAAAGATGCTCAGTGTGTGAAGAACTAATAGAAACTTCATGCCTGTGTGTACCTTGCTACAGAAATTTCTAGGTCTGTAAAGAGATACTACAAAATTTTTGACATTTCCTTTCCATTTTCAAGTAGTAGACTTGTGGGCACAGTTACAGCTCACCTACATAACAGAAATTTTTCTTACTGATTTTTTGTTCATTTGTGGTATTAAGGTCCCCTCAGAAATATGCTCTTTTCTGAGAAACAGGAAAAATATCTGTACAGCTATTGTGCTCTGTCAAGTTTCATAATTATTTCAAGCAGTAGTTACAAGGACTCTCTTATCTACATGTTGTTCTAACTTTTTGCTCCTGTCCCTTCTGTTAGATTATTTCTTGGGTTGCATTGTCACTTACTGGTAACATCTGCATAGTAGAGCATACAGAGTCGTTGGTAGCTGTTGGAGGGTTTAGGGCTGTCAGATTCCACTCTTCATTGGTAACTAAATTCTTAGTAGATTTTAATGCCATTGTAACAAGAATGAGGTTGAGCTGCCTTTTATTCTTAAATATTATTGGTCTCCCACAGAAAATGGCTTTTTGGTTAAACGAGCTTTTGTATTTTAAGCTTTGCTTTTAATGGAGGAGCAGGAAATAGCTATTCTATAGTAAATAGAAATAGGGAAGATCAATTAGAATAAGAATTGACAGAAAGCAAAGATGAGAGAGGGTATTGTTGTAAGGGTCGGAGATAGTAAATAAGGGAGTTGTTGGAATAGGTTTCTGCCATATATTTGACCTTGAGACTGTTAGATAAACACAGCGCAATTAGTAGGTATTCCAGCTCAGGGACTTGAGTCTTCTCTATGCTCTGAAGACATTTGGCGCGCTGCAGATGATTTTTGTGTTGTGCTAGTTTTCCTAGGACACATCCAAGGACTCAAGGGTTTAATTGAACAATTTTTTTCGTATGGACACAAGACATCCTATATGGCAAAGAGCAAATTAAACGTGTCCATACAGGCATTTTTTAATTAAGGGGTACATGTCTGCTACCGTCCTTAGCAAAATGCTTATAGTGGCATCGTAGTCTGTGTGGCTGTTTAAAGGCACTACTCATGTATGCTTTCATATTTTGATAGTAAGTGTGTATGAGTTTTGGAAGGAGGCAATTTGTAACTAAGTGAAATTCAGATGCCTTTTTCAGTAGCAAATCTCATTTTCCAGATTCCTAGGTCAACAGCTAAAAGCAATCTAATTAAAATCTACAAAGGCATGTTGAATTTCCTGCAACATGTATAAATGTTTTTGGAATGTGTTTTCAGTTGACTATGAAACTCTCTAATTGTATGCTCCTTATGATAACGATTACAACAAGTTCTGAATTGTCTTTTTAGGATCAACTGACTGGCTTTCAACAGTTGACTCGGCAACTGCATATAGCCAATGAGAAAATAGAGTTGGTAAGTAAAACCTTCTGAACAGTGACCTAGTATCTTTTTCCTACTGGATTCTCAAAGTATAGAAGAAAAGTAAAAAGTCTTCATACATACCTGGTTGAAAGAGAAATTGTACTGCTGAGATTTGCAGACTTCTCTAGGAACCAGTCAGAAGTCAATTAGCAATGGCTTTTTTCCTGAACTCCAGACACCAGGTCTGGGTGGCTGAGAGGTTTGCTCTTAATATTATGTGAGCTCTTTCTTCAAGAAGTCAGTGGTAAGCTTCCACTCAGAATTTCAGTATGTAGTGAGTGTACTTCAGTCATGCATTCAAAACCACCTTCACAAAGGAAAAATATATTTAAATGATGACCTCATAGTCATCAGATGTGGCAGAGCTAGCCTATGTTTATCGATTCCTAGTTTGGCACTGCTGGCTTCGGTGTCTTTCATTGACCTTTTCAGGGATTTTTCTGAGCTCTAATAATCTTCTAGTGCTTCATCCATATCCTTGGATTGTGAGACTTCTTAGGCTCTAAGCTTTAGCCTAGGACTTTCAGGATTGACAAACAATTTTAATATGGTAGAAACATCAAGGTGAAAGACTTCGTGAAGTATGTGGCTGAGCTGCTGCTTCTCTGAAAGACATGATTCCTGTGTGATTTTTGATTAATGTTTGTCTTGGATACTCGTAGTGCAAAAAGACTCCGAACCTGCTCTAGGCAGTCTGCTCTCTTCTGTCTTTATCACTTTATCACACCTTTTTTTTTTCTCACATCTGACCTCTTGTTAAAATATAAGCCTGTTCCTTTGGTGTGAAATATTGTAGGTATGAAGGAAAGATTCCTACGTTTTGTCACAGTGCCTCTGTTACTGAAAACTTTTTTTATTGCCATCGTTTCCATTTTCCCCATTTTTTCTATTCTGTTCAAGCAAGTCAAGTCTTTAAATGTTCTTTGACAGTGTTTTTGAGATGTCTAATTATTCTTCTTGCTCACCTTTAAATTATTTCCAGTTGTGTCATTGTTCTTGAAGTGTGGTGCTAGAAACGGTACAATACTCCAATTGAGCTCTTACCCATGTTTAGTATATTGCAGGTTACTACAGAACTGTATCTTGCAAGCAGTTGTCCTGTTTACAACCTATTTCATGAGTATTAATAAAAGCCAAATAATGCACTCAAGGAGCTTTTGCCTTATGTAGTCAGTGGTGGTGTCAAAATTAATTGTTGTCTAAAGATAGATACTTTAGAGTTACTGGGAGGTTGCTGTCTGAAAACAATCTCAAGCTTTTACAGCAGTTTTGCGGAGGATTTGGAAGGAGTAGGTACCTCAAAAAAACAGAATCACTGAATGCTTTAAATCATAAAATTGGAAAGAGATGATGTGGAGAGGAGAGTGTGAAATATGTGAACACTTTGAAAGAGATGAAACAGACAATGTTAAGATAAAGGTAATCATTTGTTTGTTATCCAAAAAACATTTGGCAAAGTCTGTTTCCAAGGGCATAAAGATGTCATGGGATAAACATGCCCTTTCTTGAACTAACAAACTGAACAATAGGAAGTGAAGATACTGAGTAATTAGTGAGGTTTTTTATTGTGGTAAAACAGCTGTTTCCTAGATGTGCTCAGGTTAGAGTTGTTCAGCATATTTATAAATGTTCAGGAAATGAGATTCAGTATTGAGGCAACAGCGTTCACTACTGATGTTAAACTATTAAGGGCAGTGAAAACTGAAGTAAACTGCAGAAATTTGCAGAAAGATCTCATGATGTTGAGTTAATTTTATCTGATGTTTCCTTGGTAGTAATAAAAGCAAAATAATACATAGGGGCAAGAGGGAGCTCTCACTTTGGGTACTCCGATGGTCTTGAAATTAACTAACCACTCAGAATATGTATTTTAGAAGTAGGAAGTGCCTGAAAACAATTCTTAGCAACAGTCAGAAAAGGAAGAATGATGTTAGCAATTATTAGCAGAGGGGGAAAAGGAATATGTTGTGCCTAAGACCACAATACAGTAGCATCTTGAATGCCTGCAGTTGTGGTCATCGCTAATATCTCGATGCAAGGTATGTGTAAGATCTCAAAGGCTACTAGGGTGACAAAAACATGAAATGATTTTCAAATGAGAAGGCAGTTGAAGGACACCTCCAGCACTGTGGCTGGTGTAGGAAAAAATGGAGTAGTGGTTGTTCATTGTTTCCTGTCTCTAAAACAAAGGAATTCTTTCCAGCAATATGTGGTCTACTGTGGTACTCATTGTGACAAGGCATTCTAGACACCTAAACTTGATGGGAATGCAGATGGTTGGTCTAAGCTATTACAATTTTCATCTCAAAGTTCTTATGCTACCAAAATATGGGGAAAGAAGGGGAGGACTAATCCTCTGAATTTGCCTTTTTAAAATACTCTACCTAAACCTTGGCACTTGGAGACCCGCCGCAGTGTTAGACCTTATTGACTATTTCTATTATATTATGACAATTGTATTCTATAGAAATGCCCTATAACAATTCTGAATATATAACTTTTCCAGTACAATAAAGAACATGTTAAAAATCTCCTTATTTTGCAGAGCAATCAACAGTTTCTGAAAACTGTAACAGAACAGAATGTGGAACTAGAGCAGCTACGAAAACAACTGAGGTATAAACCAGGCATTTAAAAAATATTTAATATCTTTTCTGTAGCTTTTTCTAACCTGCTGCTGTATCGTGGGCCTTGGTTGTACTGCAAACTGACTTGATAGGGATAGTTACAATGGTTTCAGTTCATACCTCTTAAGTTTGTTAGAAGTGTGTGCATTGTTAGTGTTAGGGTAGGGTGTTTCCAGTTAGTGTTGTTTGCTTCAGCTGTTTCCTGAAATAGTCAATGTTTGACCTTGGATTGAAAAGGAATAAAGTGTCAGTATCACAATGAAATTGACTCTGAAGATAGGTTTGCATTGGAATACAATTTACTCAAAATCTAGTTACCTAATTACTCATTACTGATCTGAAATTTGAATATTCAAAGTAGTTTCAAGTTTCAATGTTCTTGAAAAAAATTTCATTCACTCTTTCTCAATAAAGAGCTCTAAACCATTGGCTCTTTGGAACTCAGAGGTAAGAGAAGCGTTAATTAGATTCCTGAAGTATATCAAGGAAAATGAGAAAAATGCCTGCAACACAACTTCACAATTACTTGTATTTGCAGCCAAAGTCTGTTCAATGCCAGTTTACTGTATCTGTTAACTCTTCTAATTAGTGATGGTTGAGGTCAAACTAAAATTTCAGTAAACGGTGGATTTGCAGACTGACAATAACAAGGAAATGGATTTATTATCAACCAGTGGTATTTTTTCTATAGTATTTCCTAAAGCTTTAAATAAGCTTTTTAAAAGAAACCTTTAAGTTTGTAAGCTTAAAATTTATAGTGCACTTAAAATTTGGGTTAATTATTACATTTTCCTTTGATTCTAGTGTCTGCAATTTCCTTTGATACTGTGATTAAAATATTTAGTATGGTTGGACTGCTGTGATGTTTTAGTTAATTTCATCTTTTGATTTTAGAGAACGTTACCCCCAAAATGGTAAAAAAAAAATTCCATTTTGATGTAAACAGTTAAATATGGCTGTGTATGTTTGTGCATGCATGTGTGTTCATGCACTCAAGTTTGTATGCAGCTTTTGCAGGTAATGCTGGTATTTAGAAACTGAGGTTGGCTGAAGATGTGCTGATACTGATTTTATCCCTTCAAGAAAGAATGGCTGCATTAGGCATTCCCTCCCCTCTCTTCCAAACCCATACAAAATATTACATGAAGAGCAACTGGTATCTGTTGTAATGCTAAGTGCTGTAAAGATTGTGTTATACAAATTTCTGCATCTGTTTAATCTAGTTGTAATATTCATAGATAAAGTTACTGTGTCACAATACCCACAGCAAAAGATACAGGTTTAGAGTGAATGAAGAGATTCATTAGTATTAAATATTGGTCATTGAGAAAGAGACCAATTTTTTTAATTGGTTAATAAATATTCAACAAAGTTGGTTGTATCCAAACTTTCTTGCTGTTAAAGCAATAAAACTTAGCTGTTTTTAGTACTAAGCTTTCATCCCCTGCTTTGATATGTTATGGTTTACTTACTGGAAGAATTTTTTGTTGTAAGCAATGTTTATTTTTGTTTCCTTTGTACAATAAACTTAGTACCAGAACTTGTAACCAAGTTACCTCAATACTGAAGATGTGTTTTTGAGGTACCTGTTAGCACCTCTCATTTTTATTAGCCAAGATTTTCCCATGGAAAAACTATTTTCAAAAATAGTGTGTTTTGGAGAAGGAAAATGTTGTGACAAGCAATCAAATACTAAGGTGGTATTCAGGGTATTTGCTAAAATAAAGTATTTCCAAAGTTGGTCACCACAAGCAATTTGCTTGTGCATGCTACTATTTAATTCTTAAAAGGGAAAGAACAACATTTTAATATCCCTAGTTTTTTGCAATTTCTTTCTTTGCAGAGGGTATCAGTATTGAATTACTCTTTTGATATCTCATTCTTATGTAAATCCTGCATTGACATGCTCACATTGACTCATGTAATAAGTGGGGATGAAAGCAACTAGCATTAACTGAACCTATTTTAGACATTCAATAAATGCTGTCAACATTCAGTTTACTACTGCAGTCAGTGGTTTTGATGCAAAAAAAAAAAAAAACCCCAAACAAAAATCAAACACCCAAACTTAAAATCATTCCGGTTGTGGTTGAGCAGCCAGTTGAGTGTTTTTTGTCAGAATTTCCTTTTCTCATGATTTCCTTTTGGTTTTGTCAAAATCACAGATGTCATGATTTCATTTGGTCTCATCTTTATTTCATTTTTTCAAAGGAAACTCCTTTTTAGGTTTCATCATTAGAGTTATACGCAATTCTTTAATGATACCGTTTTGGTCCAATAATTTAGAATATGGTGTGACAACCAAAATGGCCAAACTCTTTAGATGCATAGACCCGCATACGTGCAAGGGTCTGTATAACTATCTATATGGCAATGAGCATGGATAGTAGAAGGGAAGTGCATGTTTTCTGCTTAAACTACTGCTTCAGGAAGAAGGTATATTAAAAGGTAGAAGTCCCTGGGACGGACTGAGAGATAGTGAATCATCTTGCTCTGGACTTCTACTCACACATGCCCAAATATATATGCATATTTTTGATTAGGTGCTGGTTTATGAATAATGAAATTGTGAGTGAATTTAGACTTCCATCTAAGTATCCCCAGGGCTGGAGTAGTCATCTTCCTTCTCATTTCAGAACACTAGATTTCTGATTTATTATGTTCTAGGTGGGCAAGATAGCCCAACACATGTGGTTTAAGTCACTCAAAGGAGTTCACTGCATGCCATTAATCAATAAATGGACAATCAGTGCCCTATACCTTAATGATCAATAGTAACAATGTAACAGGTAAAGCATGATACTAGGCACTTGCAATATGTTAATAAATAAACACAAATCTATAAACAGCCTTCTGTAATTGATCCCATGAAGTACTGATCTCACACAGTCGTTCTTGCTTGCGCTCGTATAGGTCACACACCCTCTCTGATGGGAAGCATGGGTTAAATGTATGTGCACAGATACTCCCTTTTTGGGGAGTGTTTGTTCTCCCATCTGCACACCCCTCCTGCTGGAGGTGTGGGTGCTCCAGCGTTATGTGTACTTACTTGTGCTGCTCCCTGAGGTCTGCTAGCTGTGCCCTGCTGAGAAAGCACCCCTTGAGTGCTTCTGATACGTTGGTCCCCGTTATTTTGCCCTGGGCTATCAGTCTGGGTGCAGGCTACTCCTGGGGGCTGGTGGGGTGGCTTCTCTCAGGCCTGGGCTGTCATGGTAAGGTATTGCACCCATAATCACAAGTTTTCATGTTTCCTTTCAAGCTGTTGTCTCTTCGTAACTGTTTAATCATCGTGAGCAACCTGTGTCGTCGTTACTCTCCCCATAGTGTTCTCAGTTTTGGGCTAAGAAGCTCTTGGAGGAATTTTCTGTCTCTAATTACAGGCACTGATTACACTTATGTTCCTCTCAGGTCAGCTAAAATTTCTTGCAACCCTAAAAACATGTTACACTCACAAAGCTAATGACCACAGCTCTACGTAGTTCCAAAGTAAGCGTGCAGTGATTCTCAGAGAAGTCTCAATATTTTCACTAGTTGTTTCTCTAACATGAAGTTACATAGATGTAGTTTGGATGGATTATATAGCATATATTGCGGACTATTCTAATCCTTTGGATGTTTTTAATAGATTTACGTTGATTGATGGTGAAAGTACCAAGTCTGGAGTGGAAAAGTAGATTTTTAAAAAAACCAACTCACATGTAAAGGAATTTAGGTTTGATTTAGGTTTGTATGGCCTAGATTGAGTGTAATTTTGGAGGTTTAGATACTCCTAAGCTTATAAATGTATGTTAATAAATTTTAGGTATTTCAAGATTAATATATGACGAAGTGTACAATCTGTCACATGTAGCCATAAAGCACTTTAAACATGCTCCTGATGTGTTGTGATCCTGTGTCTCCAATATGTATGCCTAAAGGAAGACTGCGAGATTAAGTTTTAGCAAGTAATGTGGGACAAAGATGACAAAATTAAAGAGTTCTGCTGGAAGTTATTTTCAGGATTATATAAACTTTTGTTCTTTATCTTAGAAGCTGACCTTTCCCAAAATAAAAAATTGAAATGTGGGCAAAAACTGCTAAGAAGTATTTGAGATCCGAGTCATTGCTTCTCACCAGTGTTAACATAATAGTACAGTGTAACTGTACATTTTCTGTTGCTTCTCACCAGTGTTAACATAAACTCAATAGAAAATGTACAGTTACACTGTACTATTTACATAATATTTACATACTACTACATTAGCTATTAGAGGGTTATAATCTGCCATGCATAGAGACAGTGTAATATTGGATGTATGTTTGTAGAGAATGGAGGTTTGAACAGATTTCACTTATATACTAGAAATTTTATTAAAACATTTATTAGTGCTTTAGCGTTTCAAAGCTCTGTTGGCATTGCTAGGATGGGAACTTGGGGTTGGTAGGGCAGGTAGCTGCATTTCAGAATCTTAAAGATTTTAAACAGAGAGAAGTTGCCGAGATTGTGTTAAAGATATATTGCACAATGAAGAATAAAAACTGTGTCTTTAGAATCAATTTGTTGCCTGTTAAACACACACCTCTGAATTTGATCTGAATCTGGTCATTAAAATGCATTTTTAATACTTAAGCTGTTCTGTGTTTTATGACCTCTTTATGTTTTTCTTATTTTTCCCCTTCTTATGCTGTGTTTTGAGGTTTTGGTTTACAGCATATTTTAAATATTTTTTGGGAAGCAACTTGATGTCCTCGTAAACATAGCAGTACTTTTTGTAGGAGAAAGGTGTGTGATTCAGATAGAGTAAGATCAAAGTTTTGGACCTGCAATGAGAACCATGTTTCTGGGAATAACATTTTTATCTTTGCTTTGGCTTTTTAAGAAATTATAACAAAATTAGCTTTTCTGATTAATTAAGCTGAAATTAAGTATTTGCTGTAGAATTGCTGGGATCAAGTATATTTTGCTTAAGATTCTCATATAATATGGTCATCTTTTATGCTGTTGAATCGAAATTATTATTTCTATGAGGAATTTTTGCTGGAAGTTGATTCTTAACAGTATTAAACATTTTCTAGCTTCTTTTGTGGCTATTAATGCTCCAGTTTGCATTAGCTTATCTAATATGTCTGCTCTTTTTTAACTTTATCATACATTCAATCATTGGTCTTAAAATTTAGCCTTTTAATATGTAGCCTGAATAACTGGGTTACACCTCAGGTGGACTCTCTCTGTCTTCCTGTTCCCAAATCAGAGGAGTAGGAGTGTTGCTCATTTCAATAAGCTTTTCTACTGAGGAGGAGGTCCGATTCATTAAGTAGTCTTTTTTTTTCTTTTTCCCTTTTCTGTTTGAGCTCACCAAACCTCTTCAGATTACAAAGCACATTAGTTAAACTCTTCAGAAGTGGTTAATTTTTTTTTTTAATTCCTAATCAAATTGCTTTAAAAACTGAAATCTAATTCTGAAAAAGTGTTCTATTAAGCATCTGTGGCCAATTATATTTAAGTTATTGAATCACTTAAAGTTTTTGATTGCCTAGTCCTCCCAAATATTTAATCAACACATACACTTTCTCGTTAGGCTGGCTGTAAGAAGTAATTTCCACAGGACAATTGTTTAATGAATTTGGTATTCCTCTGTCCCTGTGCCACATAGTAAGAAGGAGAAGAAGGCGGGAATCTTTCCTGCCCAGTAGGAGAACAGTATTATGAAATCTGACTGCCCTTCACAGCTATTTCAACAAAGTTGTAGTGGAGTCATTTTTTTTTTCCCCTATAATAGCTGAAATATAATTCATAGACTGTTTTCTTTATACAGGCAAGCCAAATTAGATGGGCGGACAGCAAATGCTAAGGTTGATGAAATGACCAGATTGATGGAGAAGCTTCAAGGCCAGTTGGAGAGAAAGGTATTCTAGAGACAGGAATAATTTTCTGTTGCAATTGAATGACTAGTCAGTTATCGGAATGCTGACATTAAATTAATTGCAACTTGTTCTCTAACTTGTTCTATGTTAGTATATTTATGTTTTGTTCAGGGAAGCTCAGATGATGTCTGGATAATATGTATTATTATTATGTATTCCTTTCTAGGAAGAAGATGTGGTATCTGCCCAGCAAAGAGAAACAGCATCTGACAAATGCTTGCAGCAAATGCAGTCTAGTATAAAACAATTAGAAGCAAGGTAAAGATAGCTCATTGGGTGTTAATAACAGAATACGTGCAAGTGAGATAAAATATTACCTTTTTTTCAGCCTCTTGGTTTTGTGTTTCTGAGAAGTTCTGGTTTCTCAAAATACGGATATCTTATGCTTGGCTGCTGTCTGTCTTCTTTATCTATTCCACAACCTTTCAGAACAGCTTCTGATTTCACTGTATTTAAAATGATAAATTGACTGTAATGGAGAAAAAATGAGGCATTTATTTTTCATTCTAGTGCATAAATTCTAGTTCTTCAATTCTTGTTAGCTTTAGGTGGAGTTCTAAAGAAAAACATTCACACTGAAATTTGAAAATGTTTATGTAAACTAGCTGGTTTTGAGGTGAATACAGATATTTCTTTCCATGTTAAATAAGATTTGGTTTCAGGTCTTAGTTCAGCAATTTTTGTACTAAAATGACTAGATAATAAAACTGTTAAAGCACATTTCTTAACAATAAATGCTAGTTTCAAAAGTAGTTTGAATACCTGCTAAGGAGTAGAACTTTAATTCCAGCACTATCTTCTGGAAGATCTAAGACTTGATCGGGTTCTTGTGTGGAATTCCCACCCACCTCACCCCCCTTGGCTTTCCAAGGATATCACACTTAGCTGAGCACAGTGATTTTGATTCAAGTGTCACCAACAGTTGTTGAATTATTAACATTAGTCAAATGACCTGATAGCTAAGAAGAATGCGTAAATTGCTTACTGAAATAATTGTGTGACTGTTCATCTTGCCTTCTTGGTCGCAACCTTGTGAGTGTGATTAGCAGACTCTCCAATACCTCTAGAAACTAAATAACTAACCTTGTGACTATGTGGTCAAGTACTGCCTCAAGGAGTTGCACAGACTTGTGTGGCTGCCTCTGCTTAATGGAGATCACTGGCCTAAGCACTGTGGAGGCTCTTCAGTTTATTTTAGAAGGACTTAAGGAATTAGCTAGCTTTATTATTTTCTGTTAGTTTTTGGTTCTGCAAAAGTTGTGCTTTGGTTCTACAAAAATAGAGTCGTTGTCTTTCTGTGTTTTATTACAAACATGTTAGAAAGTAAAAAAGCGTGTCTGCTTGAAAAGGCAGCCCAAGCATTGCCAAAGTGCTCACGGTGGATATTTAGAACTGTGCACTTTATTGAACCAGTGGCACTTGTGGAGCTTTCTGAGATGTTTTTGAGGATGCCTCCGAGACTCTCTTGCCCTTTCTCGTGCCTGCCAATACTGACAATCATAATTAAACAATAAGAATTTCTGAGCTGTTGTAAAATTACCAGTGGTTTTCTTGTTCTAATGGTATAGCTGCAACTTCATTGCCCACATCCAATTATTCCATTTCCTCCACAGAGGAAAACTTTATTCCTTCTGGGGCTGTTCTATTCTGTTTTAATATAGAACATTTTCAGTGATGTATCCCAGGATAGCAACATTCTTCTAAGCATCTTCTGAGATTAGATATCTGAGTTAACTCCTTTAGTTCTGTTTCTTTCTAGGACTCAGATGAATATTAAACTCAAAATCACTTTCCAAAACCAAGCACAAAACCTGAAATGCAGTTTTGGTGACTTACGAATAAATACTTCCTATTTGTTTAGTTTGGAAGAATTAGTGTCTTAGTTAAGCATCTTATTGTTAAACAAGTAAAATTATTACTGTCTTGTAGATTACGTGTCACAGTCCAAGATGCTGAACAGCTGAGAACAGAAAGAACAGCCCTGGAGAAACAAATCAGAGAGCTTCAGACAAAGTACGCTAATCTAGAAAGGGAGAAGTATAATGCTGTTGCAAAAGTCCAAGATTGCATACAGCTCTTAGAAGAAGCTAATCTACAAAAAAGTCAGGTAAGGCAATGGATGAAGATATTTCTTAGATATTAGCATACTTTTCATCACTTACAGTTATGAAGTGCCTGATTATGTATTCTTACAGGCATACATGCATACACAACCAAGCTTCTTTTATGTCTGTTGTACTAAAATTAGTAATGTGTAAGACAGCGCACTGTGATATGACTGTACATTACTTAGACCTGTCATACAGTATACATTTCAAAGAGTACGTTGAGTGCCTGGATAACGGTGATCTAAGTGATAATACTGTACCTGAACATGAATTTTCAAAGATTTCTGACAGGGTTTCTTATTGAATACTTATAAACAAATTGGGCTGTCAGAATAAAAAGGAAGGTCCTGTTATGTATTTATATCTTTTTAATGGTTAGGAAAGAAGAGCTAAGACTAAAGGCGTTTTTTTGTTGTATGGTGAACATCGGTCACCGAGAGAGTGAGTTCTGTGTTCAGATCATAATTATTCAGAAGAAATCTGGAAAAGTGACTGAGTAATGAGTGGATGAAGCCTGCAGTCAGCAAAAAAAGTGCAAAGGGGTTTATTAGTTTATTATAAAACGGAAGAAGAAACTCAGATGTGCCATGCTGGGTGCTGAATTTAGTTTTACCAGTCAAAAAATGTTTTAGGAGACGGTGTGGATGTCTCTTAAGAATACATTCACACAATCCTCAGTGGTACTCAATACAACGAATAGAAAGTTCAGAATGAGAGTTCAAAATAAAGATGCCTTTAAACATAGTGCACCTTCGTGTGCAGTTTTGACCAGCCCATTTCAGGCAAGACATAGGAGAATTAGGAAAGTGCAAAAGGAGTCAACAAAGAAAACTAGACATGTGGAGAGATCTTAAAACAAAATTCATGACAGGACAGTCCACCAAAACTTCATAAAGAACGGGGTCTAATCCAGCAAGTCTTGACGTGTCCATTGATCAAAACAAATAGTCACACTGTTGTTCCCTGTTTTTAACTTTCCTGTTTGTTCCTTTAGCAGATGGGATACAGGGCTTGGTAAACTTCTGTCTAATGCGGGCTCTTTGTGTTTTCATGCTAAGCTTCAGTTCGAGTCAGACTTTGGAAATCTAATGAATTGTCTTTGCTGGCAAGATAGAGCTCTAATGCACGTCTGATGACTGTGGCCATCAGTAATTGAAACCCAGTTTAGTTAATGTCTGTGGGAATAAATGGAGAATCTTAGAATTGATTCTATTTGGGCTAACGTGTTGAACTGTTGAGCAGTTAAGGAGATAAACGCTCCCTTTTAGTCTGAAGTTGCTTTTCAAACTAGAGGAGATTCCTGAGTATCTAAAGTAGCTTTTTACTTTTAACTTTTGGAATATTTAAGTTAGCATTGCTCTTGCTGATTTCAGTTCTGTGCCAAAGGAGGCAGACCTGCCTCATTTTTTCTGACAGAAGAGGGAACTAACTTCTTTACATAGAACCTGGTACCTTCTGGCTTGCTTTGAGAATAGATTAAAATATTGACAAAGCTTAGGGTTCTGGTCATACTGCAAGTAAACTTCTGTGATTCTTCTTTTTATACGGAAGAGGATTATCATCTTGTTATAGTCTTTCTCCCCATGTATTTGTAGGCATTTAGGAAACCATGTGGTGGCATCTTTTCCTTTTCATAATTTCCTCATAACTTTCTGCATCTCATTTGCTTTATGAACTGACCTTCTACAATTCACTTTACCTGTTAGGCTGTGGTTCAAAAAGGGGTGAAAAATGAAGTTTTACATTCTCCAGCTCTTGATGGCCACCTTCGGACTTGTCAGTTCTGTTTTCTTAGTAAGCTATTTTCATA
>NW_009649940.1:2354547-2416383 GCF_000708025.1 Charadrius vociferus
AAAAATAGAATCATTTTTTTCAGAGTTGAAAAACCAGAAAACATGCTTTCATTTGAAAATTACTGGTAAGGAGTATAAATCACATTTCCAGTCTGCTTCGTATTAGTACATCAGAGCAGGGTTAGAACACCAGTTTTCATCCAAAAGTAATTCAACAGACCATCTGATGCCACTTGCTATGAACTCACGTGAAGCTGAGAGAAAGAAGTGGCCCAGTAAAAATTATTGTGATGTAAATTGCATCTCTAAGACAGTAACTGAACAGTTACAGTTACCTAAGTGGCTTGTTACAACTAACAGTTTAGATCAATGCTGTAGTAAGAATAAACTGGAATTTGCAGTCGCTTGCTAATTTCCTGCTCTGGCTAAAACATCCTGAATTTTTTAAACTGTGAAGTTTATTAATGAACAGGATAAAAAAATGCAGTATAATGTACATATCACTTAACTCTTTGTGTCTTAAACTGTGTCCACAGAGGTTTGTCCCTGTTCTGTAAGAGACTGAGGGGTGGGAGTAACAGGCTGTCATAATAATGCTGCTTCTTTTATATTAATGTTATAAAGCACACAAAGCTAAGCTTACAAAAAGACATCAAAAGAATTTTAAGAGAGTCATTTGAGAAATAAAATACAAAGTTGACCTGAATGGGAGCAGTAGAAGCGAGTCTGACCGATGAAGTGGTGTGTTACTGCCTGAAGCGAGTAACATTCTATAGGCTGAATTTATATCATCCAGTAAGGATATTTTTATGTGTTTTTCCCTTTCTGCATCTACGTATTCTCTATGTGCCACCTAGGATTTTTCACCTCACCCATCAAGAATTCTATATTCTGTAATCTTTTCAGATCAGTATCTCCTATTACACTTGAACATCAGTAGCTTTTTTGCATCCTCCAGAGGAAGGGTTCTGTGCTACACCTTTTTCTGTAATTCTCACCATTATTTTATGCTAAAGAGCTGTTTGATTCACTGTTATCCGCCATGAAAGGGACTGCATACACGTTCCTTAGTTGCTGATAAATTTTTATTCCTTTACTTTTCGTTTTCTGGGAGATGGGTAAATTAGTGTATCAACCATAAAAAAAGGTTTAGCTATATGTGTGTGTGTTTACAGCTATTCAGTTTCCTAACAGAGAACTTTTATACGTCATTGTTGGCGGTTTTGTTACAGATCCTGGCCTCAGATGAGAACATAGGAGAGTAGCTTTGCCTTTTGGTCTGAGTTCCTATGCTTTCTTCTCTATAATTCTATGCCCAGCCAAAACCTGAAAGTCCCAATAATAAGTCCAAATAGAAAAAGGCATCTACTGACACTAACTTTTTGTGCAGCTCTGATTTACAAGAATGTGCGTTTAGAGCAAAATGTTCTCGCTGTTCTTGTTTAGTTGTTGGGTTTAGGTGTCAGCTGCTCCAATGTAAAAAGGAAAAAAGGTTTTTTGAACAGTGACTGTGTGTGGTTTCTTCTGTGAGTGCTAGATACTATGTCACCACTGAAATATTATCAGTAGTATTTCAAGTTGTTATTTTTTTCTAGGCAGTCTTTGGAGAGAAACAAAAGGAAGAGGAAATCAATAAAATGAAAGATGAAATGTCTCAACTTGCAGAAGATACTGCTGCAAGAATTAGAAAGGCAGTAAGTTACAATGTTTAGAACGAATGGGAAGATTCTTTGGTTTTCCTCAGCATGAAAAGCTATTGATGGTATATGGTCATAACGAGCAGCTTTCTTACAAGTGTTTGATCATATAGGTAGCAAGGCAGCGTACTAACAGTACTGTACTCTTCAGCTTTGTTATCTAGACATATATTCTTCTGAAATAAATGATATTTTTAAATCTATCAAGAACCAAAAGTGTTGATGTCTGTGTCCACATTGATATAGAGAAGGCTACACTGTGCAGAAGTAAAGAACGGTGTTTTGATTTCAGATTCTGTTTAGTAGCACGTCAACAGACTGAGGATTGGTACCAAGGTATTTCGTTTATGATACATGGCCTCATATTGGAAGTTGCTGATGGCAGTTTATCATGTATCTTCAGATGACAGGAGCTGTTGAAAGTTATACTATCGTTTTTTTGGCATCTCAGTACTTAAAAATATTCCCCCATTTGGGCAAGTAAGACTCTTCTACCAAGTACAGCTAACAATCAAAAGGCTCTATATCACAGCACGCTTAGAAATCAGAATTCGTCAGAGAAATTACTAAAAAAAGTTGCAGTCTCTTTATGATTTTTTTTTTGTTATTAGCAGCTGAAAAACTGAAGCTCTTATAAAAGACTAGTCACAAAGTTAATTTTGTTTTTATTAGCAACTGAAAAACTGAAGCTCTTCTGATAAAAGACTAGTCACAAAGTTAATTTTCTCCATGTTGTGTCCCATCTGCAGTTAAAATGCAGACTGATCTACCTGGAGGTTCTCAGTAATTATCTGCATGTCAAAGAGACTTGCTTTATTTTAAGGCAAACTCCAGAGGAAATAAAGGCTTGTTACAGGCATGTGCTGGCAAAGTCTTTTGTTGCAAGTGGACAACACTGTAAAGCAATTATCTCATTTGTAAGTTTTCAGTGTTGCGATTGATTTTGCCTCCTTTCACTTTCTTCACTATGACACAATGTGCATATATACTGTATAGTGATAAAAGGGTTCTTTTTCTTTCCAATGCTTTCATTTTGAGAGGTTTCAGGAATATACTGCCTAAATTTTCAGAGCCTTTGAAATGAGGTTAAAGATGGTTTGTGCCTTCTTTTTGGTGGTTACCCGAACCACAGAAATTGTGTGGATTACTTAAAACCGCAATATTAAATGTCATACATGATTTGAAGAAGGTACAAGAGCTAAAGAGCAATTAGGATAAGCTTAAAACCACAATATTAAATGTCATACATTTACAAGAGCTAAAGAGCAATTAGGATAAGCACTCTAGTTGAGACAATGATTTACTAATCAGAATTTAGAAATTTTGAAATGTCCTATTTCTTATTTTGAAATTTTCTCAGTAAAAGTGAATCTGTCAAAAGCATACAAAGTAAAATTTTAAACTATGAGTTGTCACATTTCTCCAGGTATTAAAAAATACTGCTTTTATTATGTGATCTAAAAATATCTATTACGCAGATTACAAATAACTTGCACCTAAAGGACAGCAGCATTTCTGACAGTCTTACTGTTCTTTTTGTAAGGCCTGATGTCTTCCTTTTTGCTTTTTTATTTTTTTTCAGAACACCCTCAGTTAAAGTAGTATGGATTGATAATAAACATTCTTCTAACTTCTGTGTAGTAAGATTCTGCCAGTTATTGCAGTCCCAGATATTTTCATTTTTATATACATGTACCACATACAGACCTGTTCTATATATATATATAAACAGGATGGAAAAACATTTAATGGGATTTAGTTTTTCAGTTTTACTTTGGTTTTGATCACAGGTAGACTCTGCAAAGAAGCAATATAATGTGCAGATTTCTCGACTAACAGAAGAACTTTCAGCTCTTCAAATGGTATGATGTTGACTGATGAAAGTATTTTTGATAGCAAAACATTTGAGACTTCTAGTTGTTGTTGATCAAGTAAAATACTAAATTCAGGTAAAAGTAAGTCAACTAAAATACGATTAATGTGTAATTGTCTAGGGCTACGCTTTATTCATGCATAGCACTTTACGTCCGGCATGTCTCCAGACGTTAATGCAACATAGTGTCTTTCATGTCACAAAAGTGACAGTGTGCAGTGTCCTAAAAGTCACTGCAGAAATTCATATTTAGGTGTAAAGGGTATTTGCTTTGAAAATGCATTTTTAATGTACAGATTTGCCTTACGTGTATACAATCATATCTTTCTTTTACTGCAAACTTGCCTGGTTCTGCATGAAATAATACAGTTCTGCAAATCCACCCGTTTCTTTGTGTAAGTTTATTCCTTGAGTTATGCATGTTCTTATCATAGCCCACAAGCATCTTGACAGTCCGATTCCGTGCTCTAGAAAGTATTTCCCATGTGATGGCATTTCTTAAGTATGCCTGTTTCTTTCAGGGATAAATAAAGGATGGAAAGCTGAGTATTGCATATCTATAGTTGGGTGTGTAGAAATGAAGTATATGAAAGTTGATAAAGTCCGCTAAGGGAAAGTCTGTGCATCACAATCATCATATTCTTGAATGAACCAGGAACTTATAACAAATTATGTAGGAGACCAAAAGGGGTTGGTGCATATGCATCTATTTATGGATTAAATTTATTTTAAAAAGGTTTCATTTTACGTGTCTCGGTCTGTATAGTGAATGAGACTGATCCTATAGAGCAGATAAATATAGCAGCAGCAAGAACTACATTTACAATGGCTGGTTTTTGGCTTTGGCACTTGAATTTTTATTTTGAGTAATTTTTTATTAGATGTATTTAACAATGACTTTTTAAAAATAGGAATGTGGAGAAAAACAGGGTCAAATTGAACGAGCCATTAGAGAAAAGAGAGCAGTGGAAGAAGAACTTGAAAAGGTAAGGCAATGCATGCATTTTTACATGATGTTTAAGATCTCTTCTGAGAGGAAAAGATACATTGATTTTTCCCATTTCTCATGGGTTTTTTTTTCCCTTAATTTTCTTATTTTATTATTTGAGTGGATTTTCTTAATTGTAAGTTTTCATGTAATTATTTTAATGTGATTTTTTTTAATCCAGAAGGCATTTTAAAGCTGTAAGACTAAACTGACAAAGAGGGTTCTTTGAAAAGTGTAGAAAGTAAAAGGAGAGATGTTTGACATAATCCAAAAGACCGTTGGTACATGTTCCGCTTACACTTAAGCTCAACAGACAGAAAACTAAATGAATGCCAGATCTTTGAAAACTTTTTTTCCAAGTAGCAGCAACAATGATAGAAATTCAGTTTTGTTTTAAATCACTGGAAAATAGGACACAATGAGGAGTATCCTCCTTGTCAGTACTATGCTGCCAATCTCCAGTGTGAGGTAAGGATCATCTTACATCTAAGTTTATTCTTCAGATTTACAGGGAAGACAGAGGACATGAATCTGACAACAGAAAACTAGAGCAGCTGCATCAGAAATACTTACTTGCAGAAACTACCAAAGGTGACCTTCAGCTAAGTCTGCAGACAACACAAAATAAACTGAAACAACTAGAAATGAAGTAAGTAGTGGATGTTACAGGAATTAGAATGGAAAACAATGGAAATTATTTCTGACTAATTAAATTGTTGATTATTTGTTAGATTTTTGTCACATCTCTTTAACCAGAAGCAGGCATAGCACTGAGATGGCATAATTCTGAAGCAAGGGCAATTGTGAATCACTAGAAAAGAACTAAAAGGGATAATGTGCTATAGAACAAAAGATTGTCTTTACAAGAAAAACAGTTGTTGCAAGCAGTTATTCGACAGAAAAATGAAAATAGGAGCATGTTATTTGGAATCTAACTGCATTTTTAAATACTGTTTGTAGGAAAAGTTACTTAATGAAATATTCAGGCCAAATTTATTATTTATAAATTCATCTACAGTGTGGTATCTCCTAGTACATGCAGACCACTGTTTACGTGGCATACTGAATTGCAGGTTTGTGTTCAGAGCTAATAGACGTTATTGCAGTTCCAATAATACAATGGTAAAAAGTACAATCTGGTACACGTTTTTAGAGCAGGTTGTCATTTTCAGTGTAAAAAGTTGAGATAATTTTCTAGGATTCCTCTAGAAGCTTCAGTCATTTCTGTACTCTCATGATCGTAAATCCTGTCATTTGCCAGAGCAATCCTCACTTGAGAATCTGGAAATGTTATAAAAATTCACGTTGTCATTTTACTGAGATTGCTGCAATATTAGATTGGTTTTATGAATTCCGTCATCTTGATAATATTCTTTGCTGACTTGTGCATAGTTCTAGCTGGCAAGCCCATGAAACGTGCTGAGCTGATACAAAGTTTCAGGAAGAAACAGGGGAATAGCTGTACTGGGTCAGACCAAAGATCTGTCCCGGTATGTATTTTTTCCCTCTAGTTATGGTAGTTGTTCAAGCCTTGTTCCAACAAGACTTTTCTTCTTTCAGCTCTGAGGAAGAGAAGTCTCGTTGCCAGGAAGCTATCTCTAAATTGCAAAGCATTCTGGATTCAGAAAGAGAAAAGAGCGCCTTTGTCAGTGAACAAAGGCTAAAACTTCAGCAAGAGAATGAACAACTGCAAAAAGAAATGGAGGGCTTGAGAAAACTGGCCACAGAAGCTCAACAAAAAGCTAAAATAAGGGTATGTTTATACGTTATTTTTATTTTAACGTAAGACTGATACTTGCTTAATAAGGCAGCAGTTCTAAGAGAAAATCATTGAAAGTTTAAATTAAGGGTGAAAATTTCAATGATGCTTCCTGGTGTCTGCTTAAAAGTAATTTTGTTGTAGCATTGTGTGTCCTCAGAATCTACTGGGTAACTCAAGCTCTGCTAATAAAATTGTATTTTAATATCTATTAAATTCTGCTCAATAAGATCCCAGATATTCTTTGTTTTTTATAAATGAATAGATGAAATAGTAACATAGTTTCCTTCAAGTGATTTCACTTATTCCCATTCCAGATCTGATTTCTCTCCTGTCTGTAATGTGTTAGGAATCTCCGTATGACTTTCAGTCCAGAGTGTTCCTCTGCTTGTATGTCCACCATGTTGTCAGAACAGTGTGTAACTAATAACTAGTTTAATACTGTGGTTGTTGAACGTTGGTTCTGTATTTTCTGGACAGAAGTCATTTTTCTGTATGAATAGCTGCAAACAAGATAATCAGCTGAAAGATGGATGTTCTTTTTGAACACGTTCCATTAAATGCAGCTGAACAGACTGCAGGTGGGATAATGAATTAATAGTGACCTCAGGAGATTCATGGAACCTTTGCCTTTTAGAGGGAGTAACAGCTTTGATCCTTGATGTGCTTTCTAAACATACACAGCTGGTACTTTCCCCTCTGCTCTTAACTCCAGGAATGTAAAGATATTGAAAAGGGATCTAAGAATCTGCAGCAATGAAGAGGACCTCAGAAAGCAGTTGTACAAGTTAGGAAAGGGGGCCATCACAAACCTGGGTGCCACTTTGCACCACAAGATAAAGGAGTCAAATTAATCAGGAGATCTTGCTCCAGCTCCAGAACCCTTTGGTCAAATGAAGTTTAAAGGATCAGAGTCTGGTAACAGATAGGTAGCGGTTATAAAGCATAGACCAGATCTTTGTCTGTCTCATTTTTAATCAGACAGGCTTCCATTATAGTCACAGATAAGATTTATTGCTTGCTTTCATTTTCCTCTGATGTACGAAGGATTTTAGATGCAGTTAAGAAACTCCTAACACATTTTAGCTAGATGAGAAAGAACGAATGTGTTTCTGTGGAGAAAACACAAGGGAGGAGGATAAAGATTATTTACAAAAATAAGCATACACAGCTCATTATCCTTTATCGTCAGTTGTACTATTTGCTTAAATTGGCTTTGGGAACATGTATCTATTTGAGCATATAATCACAAGTGTAATTATTGTATGTAACATGCTTTCAACAAATATTTATAAATTTAACTCGTGTTGTAAAAAAAAAAAAAAAGGTAAAAAATGAGAGACCTGATTGCACCCAATTTGTATTTTTTCTAGATAAGCACAATGGAGCATGAACATGCTGTGAAAGAACATGGATATGAAGCTCGACTTAAGGAAATGGAAGACACCAGTCAGAAGTCTACTGCAGAACTTAGACGGCTGTTAGCAGCTCAGCAAAAAGCAACAAATCGGTGGAAAGAAGAAACAAAAAATCTTACTGAAACTACAGAAGCCAGGATCAGTAAGCTAAAGTAAGTGCCATTTTGTTCCTCTTCTGGAAACTGTTACAGGTTTAGTTACTGTTTGGTGTATGGCAGTAGACCTGTGGTGAAAACTGTGAAGAGCAAACCATCTGGACTAGGTGACGTGCTTCCAGCAAAACAAAAAAGAATGTTTAAAGAGAACTTTCAGTGCTCTTTGTGAAGTTAGCAGCTAGGCACTGAAGTAATAATTTTGCATCTTGTTGATGTGTGTGAATTTTGTAATGACAAAAAGTAAATGGAATATATTATTTCTAATTTTCTCTTTCAAGGTACAGCATGCTCAATTTAGAGAATTTCAGCTTTGGCTTATGAAAACCTCTATATTTATAGCTATTCAGAACAGTCACCATAAAATCAGTAGTGGAGTGAGTCTCCAGACTTCTAAAAAAAACTATTGGGATGCATATGTAATGTTTTCTTCTGAGCAGCTGCTGTCATAAATGAGGATACAAATGATTTTTGCGATTGCCCTAAGCAAAAATAAGATATAAACTTTACTTTTCTCTTAATTCATACAGGTTGCCAGGTAACTAGCTGGTATTTGTATTCCCAGCACAGAATATAAGAATATTTTCAGTTTTGAAAGGGCATGATAACAAGGGCATCTCATGCAACAGGCACAGATACAGATGATATATTATTCCTAGATGCTGGGGAATACAAGCGCCTCTGGTGCCTTTGATACTATAGACAAACAGACAGACATAACTGGTTTAGAGAGGATGGCGGCGTTACTGGAAATGAGTGAGTAGAGAAGGAAGTGTCCCAGTGAGAAATTTGCCCACTGAGAAATGAGCCATTTGCAAATTATGTCTGAAACAAATACTACAAAGTGATCTTTTTTTAATGCATACTGCTATAGATACTGTTTGCTTCGACTTGGATGTTAATGTCCATTAAAAAATGTTAAGAATCCACACTGATCGGTTTGTGAAGTAAGCAGATGCGGCATCTACGTTCACCTTGGTTTTCCTTTTCAGTGTGTGGACACATTGCAGAGTGTTAAAATGTAAATTAATTGGTCTGTGCACAGTGGATTTTTCATGTCTTTCCTTTTCTGGTATTCCCTTCCTCCACCTCGGCTTCCTCATGTGTCTTGTTTAGCTGGCAAGTAACTGCCAAACTGTGGCTAGCTGCGAGCTGACACACACTCACTCACTCCGGTTAGCCAGCTAGCTGGTGCTTGGAGGAGGCCAAGTTTTAAAGGGGCTTTCTCTCAACAGAGGCAAAGATAAATGTTTACCTCGTGCTTTAGTCGATTTCTAAGCTCAGGAAACTCTGTCAGATCAAGTAGACTATCAATTGGAGATTAAATTAGCCTGATATTTTTATAGAACTTAGACATTTAAGTCCTTGCGATCTCTTCCTCTTCAAAATTGGTTTAAAATTGGAGGAGATTGACAGACTGGTACACAATAACTTCTAGACTAGGAAGCCTGATTTCATAAGTCTCACTTCTTTCAAATTAAAATGGTTAGAAAAGAATATAACATTGCGTATATCATCGTCTTTTGGGAAGTGCATTCAGTGGTTTTTAGCAGAAGAATTCAGGGTATGCAGCTGCGTTAACTTGAGTAATTTGAAATGACCCTTTAATTTTAGTCATGTAAAGTTCAGGATGCGCTCATTCTTTGCTCAGATTAATTTTAGAAGTTGCTTACTATCATGTTAGCAAAGAGGCAAAGCTCTTGCCCTGTTAAAATTGGAAATGTGTGAAGTCTAGCTTTTATTTCCTTTGGAGTAATCATTAGATTTTCCATGTTTCATTATTATAATGGCTTACATATTCTCAGCTCGAGCCATAATACTTCCAGTATCCTATGCAGATTTTGAAGTCACAGTTTTTTAAGCGTAGCTTGACATTTCTTAGTTGTCAGAATGCCAATGGTGTGAGTGGAATTAGAACCCAAGTTTCTAAACACAAGCAAGGAAAATAACTTCCTGAAAGTGTTGCCTACAACAAATCTACCCTGCCGCTACTCTGACTTGATTTTCCATCTTTTTTAGAGAAGTATGTGAATTTGACCTCCAGTGAACTTCGCAAACAGCAGTCTTGTATGGAGTAGTGCTTCCCTTTGAAACTACTTTCATTCCTCTTTAAAGTGACACAGTGTCTGTCATGACTAGTTGTACCCATTGTCTGCCCAAATAGAGGAATGCTGAGTTCCATCCTGCTTGAAGTAACAGGAATGATAGATGAAACGTTTATTGATGACTTTTCTGTTTTACTAGCAGCTTCACTGATCTGCTTTTCATTTTTTCAAGTGCTCCTTTTCTGAGCGTTGAGAACACATTGTAGTAGTAGTGGATTGTTACCTATGATAACTAGTTCAGTTTAAATTTTTCAGACAGTTCAAAATCATACTAAATCCAATTGGAGATAATATTTCTGCCTATTTTTTCTACAAAAACAAGTCCTAAATGATCAGTCTGGTCAGTTTTATCTCTCTGAAGTAAAAAGTTTCGGGTTTTTACCTTATCTGTCCAGATATAGACGGGTTTTATTTTGCCTTAAATGTACTGCATTTTGCAAAGATTACTAAAAACCATTTTTTTAAAAAGTCTGTTTCAGAAGTCATCACAGTGTTGAGCATGACTGCGAGACACTGGGAGCTGTGCTTATTCACTGACAGTGTTAGCGGGATAGCTTCACTGTAGGTAATTAGCTGGGTCTTACTGATGCTTTTTTGACATCGTTTGTAAATGCAGTAACTAGAGAAAAATACTTTGTAGTGTTTCATGCTAAGGTAAATATAAGCTGTTAAACTTGTAGTTTATTTTCTGTAAATGGAACTACAAAATCTCTCACAGTTGAGCAACTAGATTGCTAACTAGGTCCTGAATGTAGTTCAGCAACTTCCAATTAAAAGGGAAAAATTGCAGACTTTCAAAACAATTGAAGTTGTCTGTGAAGCAGCTGCTTTCCTCCTTAAAGCTTTAATGTTAAGTGTTACAATGTTGCTATAGTGGACCAAAAGCTTTAGACCTTATTTATCGACAGCAAAATGCTGACATAGAAAATATAACAGACATAAGAGGAAGTCTGCTTTGTGAATCTGCATGAAAACTAGGTAGTAAATTTTGAAAATGTCCCTGTTTATGTAAGAAACTGCTTATGTGGCATCATCTGGAAAACTCCTGCAATAATTTACCGTCCTGTATCAGAGAATGCTGCCTGATGAGCAGAATAGAAAAATTCTTCATCTCGTTAACAATTGTAAGTCTTCACTAAGTGCACATCATTCTCTGTGGCTTCAGTAGATATTTTGGTGCAAGTCTAAAAGCAAAGACAGTTACTTTAAGATGATTCCATAGGTGATGCTTTTGCATCCTGTATAAGCTAGAAGCAGAAGTTTTTGAGACGTTTGCTCTACCTAACAAGGAAGCTGGCAATGGGAACAAGTTTGTGCTCTGCTAGAAGGTTGTAATTTAAACTGACATAAGGAATTTCATAATTAAATCTGTGCAGTGATGCTCTGATATTACGGCGACAAGTGGCTATAACAGAACCTGTAAGTATTATCTAGAAAATTTAACGCTAGCTTATTTTTCACGTTGTATGCATTACCAGATACGTAGCTATGCAGAATGCAGTTGGTATGAGAACTAGCTCCTGAGTTACACAGTAGGAGTTATTCAATGCAAAGTCCTTCCTTATATTATAAATAAGTAATTATCATATTTATTTTAATCTTACCACAATAACATTTTGCATAAGTATTTTGAGTGCGAGTACAGAATGGCAAATCACTTCTTACTTTGTTGTGAACTAAAATAAAGTTGCTGATTATTTAAAAAGCAAAATAATTTTGCAGCAAATGCATTTATCATGGAAATATCAGCAAGACCAGTAAATAACGGACTGACAGTGGGTAAGCAGGATCTATTGAATTAAAGGCTCTGTTTGAAAGTCCTCTTGAGGTTAATGCAGGAAATGGTATCACCAAGCCTTATAGCAGGGTCCGAGTGAAAGGCTGATGTTCACCCAGCTTTCCTATATACATACGTTTTTAAGTCTATGTGGTTTTGAGAGGGTTAGTTAAGCTCTGAGCTTGTAAGGAAAACTTAATATCTTCCTTAGAAACTCCATGCTGACTGGGCAGCAAGACTTACGTGAAGATACCAACATACTCTTTTTGGATTTAAATAGAGAGCGTGCCAAGTTTAGCAGCATATCGTGGTTATTTAGTATATTTTGAGGACAGCGTGAGACGTTCCTTGGCACTTCATGAAGTTACTGTTTGATGTATCAGATTCATGCAAATATATGAGCAAATACGGAGGTTGTGTTGGTGACATATAGCAGAATTTCAGTTCTTAATAAAAATTATTACTCTTACAGCATAGTAATGTGCTTTATAAGTGAATGTTTTTGGGGAAGTTATACACTTCCTAACAAAGTCATATCCATGTATACTAGGGAGGTATTTTACATAAAAGCATTTTATATTGCATTTCACCAGAAGTTTGCTGTTAGCGCAGCTCTCGTAAGCATTGAGTTGGTGTCCCATTTGTTAGTGTAGGTGTTTCCCATTCCTTTGCCTTAAATTCATGATCTGTTGCTGTTTTTCAGTTCTCTCCTCATTACTTTCATTTTCCATGTGAAGGTGTCTGAAACATTTTGGCTTCTTTACTAACTTCCCAGCAGCAGCTGCCAACTTTTCCATATTCTGTGCGGCTCATTTGTCATCTTTTAAGTCTGCAGTGTTTTGTTTGTGAGGTGTAATACATATGCATAAAGGAAGCATTAAATGAATACTTTTAAGAATGGAAGCAACATCAGCAAACATTAGGTGATTTTTAATTTAAAAAAAATAAAGAAGGAAAAGTAAATTTTGCAACCTGGAACAGTAGAGCAGAGGGATTTTTTTTAAAAATAAGAGAATTAGTAGATCAGGTAAAAACGTTGATAAATATACTTTCAGGCTTCACTGAAGATTGTTCTGTGCTCTCTTGGACATTTGGGTCTCAGTTCAAGTTAAACATGTAATTGTTGGCTGTAAAACTGAGCTTGGAATTAAGAAACAACGCTGAAACAGTAGGCAATGCATTGAATACTTGTAGACTAAATTCCACCATTTTCTTCATAAAAATACATTACAGTCTTCGTTTACGAGAAGAGTTTTCCCTCTAAGCATCTTAAGATGCCGTACGCTTTTAGAAGGATTTACTGGTAATAGACCTCACCTTCACCTTGCAAGAGGGCAAGAAACCAGTTTTGCTTCAATATACTTGTGCCAAAAGTCAATCTTGAAGGTAACTAAGAAGGTCAGTGCTTCTTGCAACATAGGTCATCGTTCCAAATAAAAACATTGCTCTTGGCAGCATGACTAACAACTCATGACTAGTGTTTATTCTCTTTATTCCTGCAAAATGTCTAGTCTGGCAGACTATGAAACGAAGCTGTTCTGACTTTTGATTGCATCCATTTTAGATGTACTTTGAGTTCTAATGACATTTACTGAAGTGAACTTAGACAGCAAATATTTACAATTAGAAAATAGTTATGCAAATGAATGATTACTGTTAAAGGTTGTAAAAAAAGTGGCGTAGCACTCATATCTATTTAAAGATGAGTTGTCCCATGACTTTTCTATTGAATTTAGGTTGGTTGTTTCTCTAAGAACACGTATGTATGTAAAAAATTAATTCATACCTGTTTATGTGTGTTTATAAACACATGCAAAAATGATCATCTTCAGATTAAGTTTGGGAGAATTTTTTATTGTAAGTTAAGGTGAATTTAATGCTCTTTAAAGACCTGTTCTGGCTTTGGCTGGGATGGAATTAATTTTCTTTATAGCAGCCCATACGGTGCTGTGCTTTAGATTTATGACCAAAATAGTGTTGATAACACAGCAGTGTTTTAGCTGTTGCTGACCAGTGCTAATAAGGCTTCTCTGGTTCTCCTTCTGCTGCCCCAGCAAGGAGGCTGGCAGTGAGCAAGAAGTTGGGAGTGGACACAGCCAGCTGACCCCAGCTGACCGAAGGGATCTCCCTTAATGTCCGTATAATGTCACGTTCACCAATAAAACTGGAAGTTCTTCCAGAGTAGCTGTTGTTTGGATACTGGCTGGGCGTTGGTCTGCTGGTGATGAGTGATTGCTTTTGCATCTTTTTTTTTTTCCCCTTCTTCACTTATTAAACTGTCCTTCTCTTCACCCATGAGGTTTTTTTCACACCTGTACCCTTTGGGTTCTCTCCCCCTTCTCTCTGGGGGGGAGTGACTGAGCAGAGTGACTGGGTGGGGGCTTACCTGCCAGCTGGGTCCATCCACCTCAAGACCAAAGAACAGATGTGGCTTTTGAGACGGAAATGCATATTAAGACTTCATTTTAGTTGAACTGGTTTGGTTACTTGCTGTGTTTCAACAGGCTTGCGTTCTGACAGTTGCATCTCGGCTGGGGTCTGAGATTGAACCACCAATTCAGTTCTGACCTGGAATAATCAGTAGAATGAAGTGACATTCTGAGAGGCAAAAAGTCATCTTGCACATTCTTTAGGGATTTAAATGGAAAATAGTAAGGAGAGAAGTATGGAAATTCTATAAAACTAGCAAGCTTATTTCTAAAGGTAATTATTTTTATAACACAAAAAGAGCTTTTAAGTCTTGGTAAGTAATTTAACTATTATGTGTTTGTTAATTTAGTAACTGACTTCTATTTGATTCCCCCCCCATATCTGGAACATAATTTAAGTAATCTAAATAACCAAATCAGAATTGGGTTTAGTGCTTAAAAGGTTATTTTGATCTTCAGTGTCACTTCTCCACAGATTTGTGGGGAATTTTATAAGAAACAGAACCAATCCATGTGGTTGTTGCTGATCTATAGGGTGTAGAGCTTCCAACTGTAAAGTTGTAAGCTCTAAGATCGCTGCCAGTTTGAATGTCCCAAAACTCCAAGGGACTTAGGTGATCTGCCTTTAACAGCTGTGGTAAAATAATAGTTTCAAGTGCTTCCAGCTTCTTTTACGTTTCTCGTCTTCATTTGAAAGAATTTATTTTTGAAAGAAATGCAGACTACGTACACGTATGTTTAAAGGCTCTTGCTTTCACTGGGGTACTGTAACCTAGAAAAACAGTTCCTATGGCCATATTTGGGGGGAAGAGACTGGCAAGGACTGTTCTTATTACCTTACAGCATTGTGTATAAAGCTATGTAGTCCTTCAGACTTAAGCTGAGAAGAATAAATGACAGCTGAGATAGAAAGTGCAATCAGCAATACCAAAGGAATATTTAGGAGATTTGTACATCGGAAGGAAAAAACTTCAGTAAAAACAGAATGCAGGATAGATTAAGAAGAGGTGAGAGAGAAAGTTCTGACAACAGAATTTAGGCAAAACCAGGGTAATTGGATCTACCAGCATTTACTAAAAGAAAAAAAAGACTGTAGGCAGGTTTAAAAAATAAGGGCAGATTATTAACTCATTCTGTAAAGTCCACCTTGATTCACCTGTACTTATGTTAAATAGGTTAAACAAATAAATTAAAAAAAGAGATCATAATAGAAGTAGTAGTAGATGATTAATCCCTTCTAATTGGCATATCAGTATTTTTCATAGATTTTTACGTTCTAATCCTGAGAACGAAGAAAAGAATTGAGGTAAATTGAGAAAGAATTTGGCAGATAATGAGGGGTTATATATAAACCCTTACCAGACTCTTCTCCAGTGGCCAACACCAAGAGCACATTTTTGTTGAGCACGATTCTGGTTGGACCAGGGATCAGAAAAAGATCCACACTGATAAGCGAAATGTCATATTCGATGAAATGACTGAGTTATCCACAGAATACCCTTCAGCAGAGTAGATGAAAACTGCAGATGGGAGAAAGGTAGATCTTGTAACTTGAAAAACTTCACAGGAAATTGACAGTTCTCTCAACTTTGCTATGAATATCACTTTGGGCTGCTAGACGTGGGGATGATTGCTCAGTTAAGGTACAGTTTAGCCTGAGTAGGGGTAGTAATAGGTATACACAAGTCTATTCTCTTTTTAGAAATATAACTGAATCTATAAAACAAACAGTACATGAGACAATTTGTAAATTTTGGTTTAAATGATAAAGAGGGTAAGTACTTTAGAAGTTACTTCCATGTAACAATGCAGTTGAGGAGCTTTAAAAATCTTAACTCTTTAGCTAATAAAAAAGTAATAAAATTTAAGACTAATGCATAGTATGAACAAATTGATAAATTAATACTCTAAACCATCTGCCACTGTTGTCAAGTAGTAAGATACAAATTTTGGGGAGAAAAAAAAGTATTTGTTGTAACATAAACCCATTATATCTGAACACCTATACTGAATGGCTTCATTTTTTTAATATTCACTTGAATTATTATTGTCAATACTTACAAAAAGGGGATCCTTGCCCTATTGTTTTTAAATTTAAATACTTCACTTAGTTAAGTCATCTGATTGCAGCTATTTTGGGTGTCTTTGTTCCAGTTTCTGCTTCTGAAACATTTCTGTGTCATAGTTAGAGTCCTTAACTCAACAGTAGCCATGTGTGGATTTTGGAGTTCTCAGTTTTATCTTTTCTATAATTGAAAAGAATCTGCCTGTGAAGAATTACCTTTTTTGGTACCTGTGTACGAAGAGTTGGCCAGGACTGCCTTCTCCTTCTCCCTACCTCCTGTACAGTACACTGGGTGAATTGCACAGCATCTTGAGATGAAGAAGTTTCCTTCATTTCTTAAACATTATTCTTGGCTGCACTTCTGTAATGTTTGGCAGCCAGAGCTGCTTATTTTAAGATGTTCATTAAAGAGAAAAAATTAACAGGATGAGAGACAGCTGCAGGTACTGGCAGTATACAAAATTCATAATTACTAAGAGTAACTGAAGCATATTATACTATAATTCAACCGAAAAAACAGCTGGCACATGCTATATTTGTCATATGAGAGCTTTGCAGAACGTACTTGCTACAGCTGGCGGATTTATCACCCGTCTGCCGAAATGCTAAAAGCTCACCTTTTGTTTCCTACTCACTTAACAAAGACAGTATGGAGTAGGGACTGATGTGATTATTCAGCAGTTGGGGTTACTGCTCAATTTTAATATTAAAATCTCATAATGTGTGTTTGGGAGGAGGGTTAACAATCGGAATGAATCAACTGTCTAGCTCAATAGCCAGCATGTTTCCTTATGCTTACAAGGTTAAACTGTTTTCTTTAAATACATGTGCAGTGTGATCTAATTATAAAAAGAATTTCTTGATATACAGCTGTGTATGAGCATGTAAACGCTGTTTGTGGCCTGTGCTGCTAAGAATGCTAATTTCACACCTCAGTACAAGTATAGAAGACAGATTGTTTTCAGTGACTAGGAATTTTTAATTTAGAAAATTCATCTATTTGGATAGTCTTCTAAGATGACATAACAATAAAGATGGCTTGTCAGAGTTCAAGAATTTCCTTATTTTCAAAGCCTTTTTTACGAGCGTAGTTGAACATAAGCGGTCTACACATTGTAAGGAGTAGTGTTTGAATAATTTTCTAGGGAGTTTGTTTAGAAAAGGTATGTATGAAAAGATACAACAGGAATTGTGTAAAATTTCTGTTTTGCTAATAAAACAGTTTATAAAAACTGAACTTTCAAAAAACAGCTGTTCATTCGGGCTCCTATACTGAAAATGCTTCATCTTGATGCTTGGAATTGATTACAGAGGACAAATTGTAGTAATTGTGTTAACTGTTAACATACTATCTTGATTCTGCAATTTTAATCTATCTTTAATTCTTATCTTATATAAACTTGTTGACATGTTGTAACAAAGGTATAAACTATATATAATTTTAACTGTTTAACATTGTTTCAATATCTTCCTATGCACTCTCACTTTTATAGCAGCTAGTCAAAAGATCTTGAACCATTTTTACGATGTCTACCTGGGACTGATTTTTAAAGGAGCTGGTTGAGAACAAGGGAGTGGAGAACTACCAGCCTTATGTTAAGAGACGGGTTGCAAATTTGTATTTAAAGTGCCATATAGCAGTTTTCAGGCAAACTTTTATGAAATACTAACTTTAAAAGTTTTTAAGAGTAAATTATTATTGAGAACTAAATGCCAATATTAAAATAGCAGGGGCTTTTTAAGATGAAGATCTGAGGTTAAAGCATCTCCTACCTTACCTCCATTCCCCCCCGAAAGAATAAAGGCATCCGTTACCGTTACAGTGCATGTAGTTTCAGTAATAGGCAGAGCACCTAAAGATTATTGGATTTCTGAGCACTGTCAATGTGCTACATATTCATGAAGGCATTTCAGCATATTTTCAGCTTGGGAAAGGAAGGTAAAGTCAGAATCAAATTGAAAATTCTTCTTCACAAATATGTTTGAACCTCAACGTAGAAGGTGAAGCTCGTGGCAAGAATCTGGATCACGCCATTTTTTGTGATGGTGGTACTAGTGGAGTAGAAACTGCTCAAAGGTTAGAGCAGCCCGTTTAGTTCTGCACCTTTCTCTGGCTAAAATTACCGAAGTTCAGAGTTTTTTCCATCTTTGGTCATCCCTCTCCTTCAGTGGCTTGTGAACACAGAAGGCAAGAACTGTTTCCTTTGAGCACAAACTCAAAGATGTCTACCATAACGCAGCTATTTTTTTGTCTTCGATATGATACAAATTCAGGATCACAAAAACTCATTCAGTTTAAAAGTAAAAAGACCACTTTGAAGAAGGTGGCATTTTCCTTTTCCTCCTGAAGTGTTACATTGCTGTCTGTCTCAAAGTATAGAATGATTTGGTTTTAGGTTCAAAGTACCTTCAAAAATGTCCGCATTGCAGTCTGCTTATGGGACACTAATTCGAATGTTAATCTAAAAATCGAACTGTGCAAATGCAGCTTATATTTATAACACACTTGATAACCTGCCTGCAAAATAAGATTCAATAAACGGAAAAAAAAACCCTGTAAAATGTCAAATGCTCTTGACAGAGTCCTGTTGATTTGAACAAATACATCTCATTCCTCTGCCATTATAGTTACATATTAGAGTGCTAGCTGTGTAATGCTTTTGAAATCAATGTTTTAAGAGCAACGCTATAATTAAAAATACACCATAAGCCCCTACAATGCAAGAAAGTACCTATGAAATTATCTTCCGATAACGGATGCACTACTGTGTGTTAATCAGTATCTTTTCTTCCGATTAATAGAAGTGAGCTGAGCCAACAGAAACTTCGTAGCCAGGAGCTCGTTTCTCAGCTGGAATTGGCAAATGAAAAGCTAACTGAGGTAAGATAATGACTGATATGACAACTACTTTCAGTTATAAACTGATGCACACACACTAGGATCTTAACAGAAACCTATTGAGGTAAGTTACATTGCTGGTTTAGAAAAAAATGAGGATTTTTGACAGGAGTAGTCATAACTGGAAAACCCTCTGTTTCTGCTGACTGACATGTTTAAATGGCAGGAGACAAATTAACTTTACTCTCAAATTACGGGAAAAGGTAAAGGAGAGATCATCTTTCAAGGTTACTAATTTAGCAATAATTCAGGAAATGTTTCTGAAGTCACTTATGCCTGTGTATGCATGCATACCTCAAAAAGGAGTAGGCATTGTGTTATGGATAATGTAGCATATGCAGAGGTATAAGATTCTCAGCATGCTATGCGTATAGTAGAATTTACACTGTATGTGCACATATGCATATAGATAAAAGCATTATCCATTAAAGACTAAGGGCAGCGTTGTTTTGGAATGTACATTGTTCAATAATTAATGGCCACTTTAGAAAACAGCTATCCTGTCAGCTTCATAAATCTGCGACAATATCCAGTTCTGTCTAGGATAAGTCCTTCTGCGTTGTTTTGTGTAGCGCTGTATTATTTAGAGGAGAAAAATGGGGCTGATGCGAGAATAGATTTCTGTAAGTAAAGGATGGTGAAGAAAGACTTTATACATACCCTTTGATGAAGAGAACAGAGGAGAGCTGTAGCAAGATTATCATCTCATTTGTATTATCTAGAGTATTCTTTTCCCTTTGAGTATAGCTGAAACATTTACATTGTAAGACTTGTAAATTAAATTACCTGGATTAAGTTGTCAGCCTTTATGCATCTTTCTTCAAGATGGTGAAAAGTAAAACTTCCTCTGCAGATTACTCTGATTGGAAAAGTCATATATGATGTCATACGTGAGCTCGAAGGTCTCTATAATGTGTCTTCAGTCTTATTTTAAGTGGTAAACAGTTCCACTTCTTAAGTTCCTCGTGGTTTAAGCTGTTTCACTACAGTACGTATGGATCCAGTAAAAAGAACTTTGCATTTGTAATGAGATATATCATTTATACAGGATGAAAAATTAATGATGGAGTATCGAGAATACATCAATAGGCTTCAGAGGCGACTGAGTCAGGCAGAACAGAGGGCAGCTACAGCATCTCAAAAGGTACAAGCCTAACAAAAAACATGTTATCTAAGCGCATTAAAAAATGCCACTGAATATTACAAAAATACTCACTTTTTATCATTCCTGAGGCAGCACTGATCATTTAAGGGCATTATTAAAATTATATTAGTAATCACAGAATCATAGAATGGTTTGGGTTGGAAGGGACCTTGAAGATCATGGAGTTCCAACCCCCGTGCCATGGGCAGGGACACCTCCCACTAGACCAGGTTGCTCAAAGCCCCATCCAGCCTGGCCTGGAACACCTCCAGGGATGGGGCCTCCACAACCTCTCTGGGCAACCTGTTCCAGTGCCTCACCACCCTCAAAGTGAAAAATTTCTTCCTAATATCAAACCTAAATCTCCCTTCTTTCAGTTTAAAGCCGTTACCCCTCATCCTATTGCGACACTCCCTGATAAAGAGTCCCTCTGCATCTTTCCTGTAGGCCCCTTTAGGTACTGGAAGGCCACTATAAGGTCTCCCCGGAGCCTTCTCTTCTCCAGGCAGAACAGCCCCAACTCTCTCAGCCTGTTTTCACAGGAGAGGTGCTCCAGCCCTCTGATCATCTTCGTAGTCCTCCTCTGGACCCACTCTGACAGGTCCCTGTCCTTCTGATGTTGTGGGCCCCAGAGCTGGACACAGAACTCCAGGTGAGGTCTCACCAGAGCAGAGTAGAGGGGCAGAATCACCTCTCTTCACCTACTGTGTCAAAAATACTGATAATTGTGCAGACAAAATAGGAGATATTTGGGTTTTTCCAGCCCACAGGAAGAGGGGAAGGAAGGGATGTGGTGTATGTATCTCACTACCATAGTGTACATGCTTAGTAGATGTTTCAGTGATTCTGAAAACTTCAGACAAGGTGTGTCTGTTAGAGCCATTTCTATGCCTAAGACCTCCTTGTGCGCCATTGTGATCACTTAATGAGCGGAATTGTTGCTGCCTTCTTTTTCCAGTTCTCTTACAACTCAGTTCCAGCTTTGAGCAGTACTATTCAGTATTGCTAGACATCAGGGATATTGGGAGCAAAGGTTTTCTTCTCTTCAGAGAGATAAACTTCGGGCTTTAATTGTCTAAACCCCATGCTACCTATAATTCTGTATTTTCTCTGCTGGACAGTAGATGTTTTTTGTTCTGTTGTTTTTTTTTCCATCCAGCGTTCTCTTTTCCATACTATTCAAGCTGTACATCTTGAAGCAAATTCCATGGAGGGGTTTATACACTGGGTTCACTTATTTGCCAAGGAAGTTTGTTACTCAAGTTGGTCTCCTATTAAGTAAAGGTGGTCTTTCTGCCTCCTAATTTTTTACAGTGATTTAGGAAACGTATTTGCAAATTACAGCTTTTTAATGTGGGTGATCCCATTTGATTTGCAGAGAGGAAATGTTTTGTTGATCTAAATTGTCCAGTTAGGACAAAGGGCATTCTTTTTCCCCACAGCAGTGAATAAATGGGCGTAGCTGCCAAGCTATCATAACATAAGCTGTGTTTCCTGGCTGTAAATGCTCTCTGTCATGACAAGGTCTGCCCAGCTGGTGAAGATTTGCTCTGAAAGAGTGATATTATTTTTTTATTTTTTAACCTCCTGTTTGTTACATGGATCTGTTCAGCTCTGATGCTTCTGAGGTGCTCTCTTCCCATAAAAAAACATGGTCAGGTCACCATAATTCCCGGTAAATTCCCAGTCTCAGTGCCCATATAGGAAGAGGTCTTGCTGTTCCTGAAAACATCGATAATTATCTGTTCGTCACCAGTCTCCCTCTGAAAGGTAACAAAGAGATTTGATAAGATGTTTAGCTGCTAAGTTGTTGTCCAGATCTTACTGCCAGTCTTCAGAACTGCCTTGCCCTCTTCAAGCTTGGCAGAGGTTACTGCTGCCAGCTGTCAGGCACGGCTGCTTTGTAGTGACTTAAGAACTTCTGTGCCAAGGCCCTTCCTCTCTGCCACCCCTGCCCTGTCCCCCTCCCCTTTCAAAAAGTCGTACCAGCACTCTTCCCGCTAAAGGCTGGGGGAAAAAGCGTTCTCCAGGAGTACTGCTACAAGAATGTCTGCTCTTCTGAATCTGAAGAAATGAGGTGCTTATTCTCTTCTAGCTCTCAGAAAAGTGACGTGTGTGCCTCCTCAGATTGAGAACAGTAATTCTTCTCTGTATTCGGAATCTGTAGGTTAAGGGCTGCCTTGACTTAATTGTGTATTCTCATTATGTTATCCAGCTTACTTGTAACATTAAATCCAGTATAGGCTAGAGCTGGACTACTAGGGAGTCTAGAAATTACATTTTTATTGTGGTTAGTTCAATGACTATAAATCTTAGCTTATTATTAAATAATAGTAATTCAGTAAGAAACATAAAAAATACAGGATAATGTTTGCACAGGTTTAAAATGTGTGTATTCTATGTCGATGTCTTTAAAGTGTACTTCTACTACCTAATCTTTCATCATCTTGAATTCTTTGTGATCTGAAATAAGACAAAAGCAATAGTCATCTGTAGAGTAATTCTGTACATTCTGTTTACCCCAAATTCCCACTTATCTATGCTTGTTCCCTCTCCTTTGTGACACCTTCCATATTGAAGTTCTACTGATACTTTGATCTTTCTTATGAAAAATTATTTAAGAAACTATCTGTCTGCTTGTTTTTAATGACAGCTCACCCTGATAACTACACAGAAGAAAAAAGCTGCTTCCCTGAAGGATCTGGAAAATATTTAAACATGTATTGTTCATTCACACCATGTTGGAGTTAAGAAGATTGCTGGAGAAACTTCATATTGGAGCATAAAGTCAAATGCGTAGCAAGGCTTGTAAAACTTAGATAAATATTTTCTGGTTTATTCAGGTAAGAAAGGGGGTGGATGAAGGTACTGTATCTGTGTGCATAGTAAAGATTGGAAGAAGACTGCAAAATGTTGTAATTAAAGTCCTTTAATGTAGCAGATGAAACAATCTGATACAGTGCTGTGGCATATTGGTCTTTTTTGGTCTAAAAAACACCAGCTCCAACTATGACAAGATTGTGTACACGGAATAGATAACATTATATTGAAATTCATGAACAGCTTTGCTCACGTACAGTCGATACCTTTGATTTTTCTTTGTAGTGCAGTAACTTGGGAACATTTTGAAGATCTTTTATGAATTGTAGTAAGACACGAATTACATCACGAGCACGAGCGTCAAATAGTTGCTGGTTTTATGGCAGGCGTGAGAGCTGCCAAATGCCCTCATTGCCTTCCAGTTTTAAGAATTGGGTTCAGTTTGTTCTGATGCCCCTGGGAAACAGTTAATAAATAAAATGCTGCTATGGCTATTCATACAGCTCATTTCTAAGGACTGTAATCTTTCTTCAGTTGTGTTTTTTCTTCCTACTTACTTCCAATTTACAATTGTTCCTTGCTTTTTCTGTTGATCTACTCTCTTGGTTTGTATGCGTCTGGAAACTTCTGTTCTCTATTACTTCACTTTGCACAAAGCTGGTGAAGTCATCCAGTCCTCCAGCTTTTACGCATCTTGAAATAGCGTGTTTGAATTTTGCAGATGCCACTATGTGGGGAATCCTCTTGTGTACACTTTTTTTCTTTGATAGTTGAGAAACTTCATGATATATCATTCTAAAATTAGAGCTGAACTCTGTTTTCTTTTTCAGCTTTTAGTATAAACAATTGATAGGTGTTAACTGATTTTTTTAAGTGCTCCCATCTTGGATTTAAGTGACATAATTTCTTGTCCTTCCTCTTAAATGCGAAGAGCATAATTCTGGTTTATAACTTCTAATTTGGTTGATGGATAATGCTTACCCAATGCTTGATGAAAACTGTTCTTTTGGACTGATAAACCCATACATCTGTTGCAGTGGATCTTCACTGTATTTGCATTTTAGAGGACAGACCTGGGTTGATCACCACATGGAAGGAAGAGTTTGTGCTACCTCCTGAAAACCTGGCTGTTCAAGTACAGCCTGCAAGATGGATGCAACCTCAAGAAAAATTTCTGCTTACTACTTACTACAGTTGTTTGTACACGCTTGTTTACTAGTGCTTTCTCAGTTTGTTATATGCCTGTATCCATTACAATCTCTAATTTTACTAAAAGACTTCAAGAATTTTTCAAAGCAAGTGGATACATTGTCCAGAAGCTCCAAGCGTCTGTTGCAGTGAGATGTTCATCAATCAACCATGTATATGATACAGAGGGAGGTAAGTACCAAGCACCTTATATTCATTTGCATAACGCACATCTGAGATGATGACAGACCACCTGGAAGATTTCATGGGAGCTATTAATCCCATTTGCTCCTTAAAGAGAGGCTCTAGCTGCGAAGTGAAACCTGGCAGAAAGGGCAGGTAATTGTAAGTTTCTGAGCAACAGTACTTGTGTATTTGTTTCTTGAGGCACAGAAGGGCACCTGATTGGTTCCCTTTTAATTATAGGTATATTCATTTCAACTTGTGGTGTAGCTCTTGTGTAATGTTTATTTGCCAGAACTTGAATTTCAATGATGACACAAGCACCTAATAGTAAAGTTAAGGGGCAACAGAGCAATTATGGCAGATGACATAGGAAAGAAAAAGCTTTCCCACTTTCAAGTGTCTGCCTAATCCTCTGAGCAGCTAAAATGGACCAAATCCATCTGTCTGAAGGGCAGCCTGCGCTTCTCTACTTCTTAATTAATTCTGCATGAATGGCACTGATAAAATTGATGAGCTGGAGACTTTGTGTCTTACAAGTTACTTCTGACTCGTTTCCAGACTCTTAGTTGGATATATCTTTTACGGGGCAGTTTATTAGTACAGAGCATAACGGTCACCGTTGCTGATGGGAACAAAGAGTGGATTTCCTGAGCTGTGCTATGAGAGTGACTGCTTCTGGAGGTCTCCATCACAGCTTCGCAATGCGTTCCTGTCCTTTCTCCTTGGAGAGTGGAGCCGGACCAGCACCGCAGCACCCGTGTGCACGTGCTGCCGGTGGGAGCAGGGTCTGCTGTCCTGCTGGTGGCCTTCTGCCAGATCAAGCTAAGCTCGTCATCCTAACACCACCTCCTTTCCTTTCCGTTTGGCTTCTGGTGGAGGCTATTGGCATGTTCCTCACAAATTGGACTTTCAGAGGAAAGGCACTTGCTGAGGCAACTGAAATTTGAGGCTTGCTGGTGAGAAAAGTAAGTCTTGCAAACTTTCCCTATGATACTAGATTGTTTCATGGAATTGAGCAGCAGGTTGTTCATCCATCTGGCTTGGGTCTTTTACATTTGTTTTTATCTATGTATTTCTTACCAATTCCATTGAAAAGGTTTTGTTTCCCCTACCTTCCTTTCCTACCTCAACACCAGTTTTTGAGTGTTTAATGATTTTAAAGCGCTGTTAATGTTTCCCATTGAGTAAAACTTTGTTCTTGAATATGTTTATTTTGGGGAAAGTTTCTAGGTGATAGTTACTTCCATTCAACAGGTAAGAGAAACTGACTATGAAGGTAGTATGAGTTTCATTTTAGGTCTTGCTAAGAGCCCTGTACCTTCTGGCAGGTTGATCTTGAAAGATCTGTCACTGTAAGCTGCCCTCAGCTCTGACCCCATCTTACTTAGGTAACCCCAGCAGCACAGTCCCTTTCGGAAAGGCTGCTGTCAGCAAGATCTATAAAGCAGCTGCAAGAACCTCATTCAGACTTTTCTTCACACCTTGAAGAGCTCGTACCAGTAACTCTTCAGAGGGCCATCCTTTAATCTTCAGTCTTTGAAATATGTTTTCTTAAGGAGTGCCACTCCCAGTTGCCCACAAATGTGAATACACGTGATACAAATTATTTACCCACAGCTGTTTTTCAAGGTGTATTGCTAGATACATGCCTTCACGACCTTGTCCTTTTCTTGCTTTGCCCCACATCTGTTCCATGTTTCCGCATCTTGAGTTTAGAGGAAGGAAGAGGAAAAGAGCTACTGTGCCCTTCACACCTTCTCTCCTAGAGCTCCTGCTAGAGCAGCAAATGTTCTCTGTGAGCATTGCTTGACTATAGGCAGTTCATAGCGTGAATGTACATTCAGTGTACTTATCTTGAAGATCTACAGATAAGAAACCTCATGTTCCTCCTCCAGTGGAACATGCATGAAGATTATGGACTTTGGAAAAACGTATCAACAAATGTAAACTATTTGAGGTAAGCAATGTCTCTTCAAGGATCTCAAGGAAAAAAGCATACAATTTTCTGTTGATGGGATAGGCACAGCTGTCGGTAACAAGACCCTATACTATTCCTCAAAAAAAAAAAAACCAACTTGCAACCACAGTGTGCATTTTGATACCTGTAATCCAAATTAAATGCTTACTTTAACCATGGAAGTTGTCCAGATCGTTGCAGTGTTTATGTAAAAACCCAAACAAAATAACTGCTGCAAATTCTAAAACGCTGCTGGCAAGGATACTGCAAAAATGTACAGCATTTATTCACATACAGACAAAAAGGCACAATTCTACTGAATATTTTAACAAAAAATACAGCTGTCTTCAACTAGGTCTTTATAAATACTTCAAAAAAGGGAGAAAATAAATACAGGATTGGGCCATGTAATATAAAATAGTCATCTCTACATATACTTTTTATTTCTATCTTTTTCTCTTCATGCACCTTTTTTAATTAATTTCAGCTGAATGGACACCAAAGCTAGGCACATAGTGAAAAATCTTCTGTACAAGGTTTTACAAATGTAATGACAATTTTCTCAGATTTCCAAAATTAAGATTTATACACAACACGTATAACCCTTCATTTAGCTTTTTGTGAGTTTATAACCTAACAAATGGCATTCCAGGCAACTTTACAGAAGTTCAACTAGCCTACAGTTTGACAGAACACACCGAATCATAGTCAAAGATCTCTTGGTCAGTCTGCACAAGGAAAGGTAATGCTTAAAAACAGAAATTGAGCAAATGGTTCTATCCCAATAAAATACAGGGGTGGGTTTGTATTGTCACTGCTGTACTTACAACACCTCTTCTGCTGAGCGCTAAGCATGGGAGACAAAACTAACCTACAGAGCTGGTCATACTGCAGTCTTCTTACAGCTTTTTTGGTTTTGGTTCAGCTTAACTCGAAACATTAGAAAGCTTATTAACCTAAACGTCGGGGAGGAAAACAGATAAGGCATTAATTCTGCACAACGTTAGCATTCATAATAGTGCAAATTAACAAGGTACCTCTTCCAAACTGGTGTGAGGTTAAATGTTTACTTAGAATCAAAATTTCGATTATTCCATTTATGGCTTGACAAACAATTCCCTATATGGTCGTGAGCTCCTTTCTTACAGAAAATAGCAGTGCCTGTCTGGAAAACATTGCTTATGTGGATTTACATTTTGTCTGTCTCGTTTGATCAAGTAAGTACTTTTCTTTTAACACATCCCAAGAGTGACTACGTAATTTTAGATTCACCGGTGCCCTGTTTGACTTTCACCTCTTGAAGTCATGAAGTTAATCTAACTTCTTGGGACCAACAATGGTATTTTAAAAGTACACTATCTTACATAAAATTCCCCGTCTTCAACATCATCCCGAAAGGTATCAAAAGGTTAAGACTTCTGAGTTTTAAAAGAAATGCTAGGGATGCATTCTGTTGAAATATTTAATTAAGTGATAGCTTGCATAGCAAGATAAGCCGCCTCTTTTCTTTTTTTTTTTAATTGAATCCTCTGGAAGACTCAGTTATGGCAGAGTTCTACTGTGTTTTAAATGTTCCCTGCTCAAGGGGCAAGGGTCCAACATTAAAAAGTGAGTGGATGTGATAATGGCAGGCTAGGAGTAGAAAGGGGGAGGGTAAGGAAGGGGGGTTCTTTATGCCTGTCTTTCTGTAAGACATTGCTGCTTAAACTTTTTCACCAGTACATACCTGACTTACATCTATGCAGAATTCCAAAATTTACAGGCTCCTAACACTCCACTGTTATGTGTGCCCTCTGCTCAAAACAGTATCCTAATGCTCTGTTAATATTATTATTGCTCATAGCTTACTAGTTATTGCCATTTGCAATTATTAAAAAAAAAGTACACAATCAGAATATGAGTTCCCTCTTCCATCAAATCTAGTCCAGAATAGAATGAAATATTTTTTCTTCATTTGACTGTAAAGAGCTAATCACAATTTATTGCCTTTCCATTTTACGCTATCTAAAAATATATATTCATGTCCATTTTAAAGCAACCCTTTAGTGTCATAAGCCTGGCTTTCCCAATACATACCATTAGTGCATATCTGGTGGGCTTTGGGAAATCCTGCTGACTAGTGCCTTAGAAATTTTTTGTTGAATTGTCATCACACTCCCGGAGGCAGGTGACTGACTAAACGGTGAGGGGTTATTCCGCGGGGTGCCGTAACCCACAAGCCTGCCCCCTTTCTCAGAACTGAGCCATTTGAGCGTGTCCTCTGTGCTTGGGCGGAGGCTTTTCAAGCTGTTGCACTGTAAGGCAGCTGCAGCCCTGACCTGTCCCTTCCTCCTTCTCCAGTATAACATCATAATTAAATCTGGTCGTCTCGTAGGTGTATTTACATGTAAACTCTGGAGCTTATGGAAGGTTCTGAGCTGCCGTCTATGCTCAAACTGAATGCAACAGAAAACATTCTGCAGAGAAAGACCTACCACCATCCAAGGAAAGTGACCATTTGTAATGGGGTTTAGCAGTGCAGTACGGTTCAACGACCATCTTCAATTCAATACACACTAGTTAAATTAAGAGCTTGTGCTTTTCCAGAAGGCAGGGGAAGGGAGTAAAATTTTATCAGTGCTTTTTAGCTAAAAGGGTTGAATGCAGCCTACTTCCCCCTACCCACCCTAGCCCTAAAGGTCTTTGTGAGTTATTTTAGTGTTCATCACAAATCCTGCTTTAGTAGTGACGTCATTTCTCTGCTTACTCAGGAAAGTTGCAAATAAAGTAGATTCAAACTTCTCACAGAATTGAGGGGGTTGCAAAAAAAACAGCTTTAAGTGCATGTAAACATGTTTACACAGCTCAGGAATAATGGGTTATCAATTTGTCAGTCTGTAGCCATGTCTAAGAACTCTCCTCTCTCACACCAATAAATAATGCGGAGTTGGCTTGTAGGCAGTGACTCTACTGACCACGGTGCTGACACCGTGTCCCTGTGTCCAGTCAGGATGCCAGGATGCTTCTCCTAATAATGTCCGTCCTTCTGCTGATAGTGCTGTTTGGACTGAGCCTCTGCTGCCTGCACTTGTTTTCAGCCACTTCAGTCTCCGAGTCGCTCATTTCGGCATCGGGGATGTACCCATCATTCTCGCTGTCAGGCTTTAGCTTGCTTTTTGCCCTGTCCTTGGGTGAAACTCTGCCCACGCCCAGGTAGGGGTAGCTGGAGTTCTGGCGGCAGGTCTCCTCCGGGCTCTCGCCCTGCTGTTGCCTCTCCCCCTTCTTTGGAATTCGGAATCCGCCCCAGTTTTTCACTGGGCTTGTGGGTGTCGTAGGCACTTTAACTACTGTCTGATTAGAGTTTACTTTGACAAGACCCCCGTTGCATTTAGGCACTATATCCCTCCGCGTGCCAGGTGCTGACCTACCACCGGAGTGGTTCACAGCCCTTTTATTTTCCGATTGCCTCTGAGAGAGTTCTGTGGGTCTCAGCGGTTTGTGGTTGTGTTTAGAAGTCTTTTCCTTTAGTTCTGCCTTGATCATCTCACACTGTGGACGATTGTCTCTTCTTTTTCTGTGGTCTGGTATAACTATGCCATTTTTCTGCTGTGCTGATACAATCCGTGTTTCTGCAAAGGTCTTGTCAAAATTTAAAAAGCTGCCAGGAGCTGCACCGCCTTCCCTTTGGCTGGGCTGCCTCAGCATGGATTTGCTGTCATTCCCAGGGCTGTTTCTTACTCTGTCTCTCTTGTGTGGTTTTTTCAAAGAGTGGGTTAGAGATGTGCCCATTTGTTTCCTGAAGAATGCAGAATGCCATTTCAAATCCTCAATCTTAGGGGCATTGGGGCCCAGAGATGGACTATTGAACAACACCGTGTTTTCCATTGAGGGGAATGAGGAAGGCACACCTAAACGTAAACAAATTAAGTTCAAGTCAAGCAATTCCATATTTGGGTGAATATGGCTTTTGAATGTACCTATTTTAACACTCTTCTTCATGGCTGACATGTTCTTCAGCATACATGAGTATTTGGTTGTCTGTCCAGCACCTCTACATTACAGTTACACGGCTATATTGTGGTTTCAGAACATACTGCTGGCGTACTTTGCTTTCCTGTAGACGTGCTGCACCTAATTGCACTTGTCGCAAATGGAAATCCTAGCACTATTATTATCCACTAACACAAAGAGACTCCTCAGAGAGGGGGGGAAAAGCAACCAGCAAGTCAATCTGATTGATTCCCTCTAAAATACGGTTTATTAGTTACTGAATACTTTAAGGACAATCTAGTCAATGCAGGAACTTTGAAGGTATTTATCTTTCTGAGAAAAGACTACTGCCAATGAGATTAGACAAAAAACCCCGTGTTTTAAAACCGGAGTGCTACCTTTTCAAAATTCATTTTTTTAAACTGCCATCTATGATGCAAAGAAGCACATACTAAACACTAATGCAGCGGCACTAACAAACCACGGCCTTCCTTGGTACCATATGGCACTGGAATGTAAGTCATGGTCTCTCTGTTAGAAGGAGTCATTAAAGAATCACACCAGGAAGGATCTGAAGCAGCAAGCCATTCTGTGCCCCATGCATAAGAACACAGACTTACCAGTTTCTACAGCATTACCTGCCATTAGCGCTACACAGAGCCTCATTTTTTTCTTCCAATCTGCTGATGCATGGTGGACTATGCAAGATTTTAATGAGAATAAATGACATCCTGTTTGTCCTTCAAAATTAGTCATTAGCCTGTAACCAAACCTCTCAATGCTTATGCCTGTAGTCTTATGTGAAAAAAATATAACACTGAAGCATACCTGAAACTCTTTCTTGTTCCAACTGCTTTGCGTAGATATTAAATATCTGTTCTTGAACTTTGCAAACAGATCGCTTGATTTTTTCCCTTCGGGTCACCATGTAAGTGAGATTCCGTACCTAGAAGACATCAAGTTGATGAGTTTTACAGGAATTGTGTTTCTATAATGTTGTCAATCCATGCTTTGAATTCATTCAGTTTAAGTACTAAACACCATTTAAACAAGTTAGTAATGTATTTAAGTTTAACCTTCTCCGATACACTTCCTAGAAAAGAATCTTAAATACCATTTAATTGACAGATTATTCAATCAGATTTGGGAGGGCCACAGCACAGAAGTAACTTCTATGAACACCTGAATCACACATACATATAGAAAATCTAGAGAAACGCTGGAAATACTTAAACATACTCAGTATTGAATAGCCTTGCACCATTTGCTTCTTATTGTTTGAGACATAACAGAAAATTATACTTAATTAAAAGCATGAAAATGTGGAGAGCAGTACCAGTCTTTCTGATGACCCTGCCATTGATCAAAATGAAGGCAGGCCACTCTATCCCTGCCATAACGCATGGAGGTAGCAGGGACTGGAAACAGTGGCAAAAAGATTATTTATTTTTACTATCTCAGGGTTTTTTAGAAGAAAACTACATTTCTGCTCTTAAAATGTGACTGTCTAGAGAGCTGTGTAAGTTTCACAACCGCGACTCTCCTAGAGCTTCAAAGTCATTTCTTCCCCAGATGAGGGAATCTCAGAGAAGTGTATGTGCGTGTTCCCGAGGCTCCTCTCTCCGCTCAGTGGAGCTGCATGCAGCATGGTGCCCTGTGGATTACAACCTTGCAGGCTGATGTCACAGCAGTTAAGAAGGAGACATTTAAAAAGTGTGACTGTTTTTGGTAAGGTCCTGCTCTATTAAAGGCTTCCAGTCCCAGGACAGCCCTTTTAAGTACCTGTCATTACTCTGTGGATTTGAATTGAAGGGATTAGTCTACTAGCCTTGGTACGCTTTCTGAACAGTCCATGGCCGCCTGGTCTTTGCCTTATCTGATCCAAGCTGCACCACAGATAGACCTGTTTCATTAGGTGAACTGGATGACGTGATTTCAAAAAATACTTCTAGATGGATGACGCTGGCACTAATGTCATTCATAATCAAGTCTACCTGACTTTATCTTGGAGAAAAAAAACTTAGGCCCCATTTTTTATTTTTTTTTCATCCAAGATAACTTGAATGTACAATCAGTGGGAACAAGAGAGTAGCAAAATGTTAAAAATATTACTAGAATGATGTATCCTGTTTTGACATCACACTTAATAATGGAAAGGATACAGACAGAATAAGATCCAGAGAACACAGTGACAAACTCAACTTATTTAGCTGATCAAAGAGAAGATAGAACAGAAGCAAAAGATACTAGGTAACAGCTAGCTCACGGAGCTAGAGAACTGTCATGGGCTGGAAACTGAAACAAGGAAAAAAAAACTTCAAAAGAAAAACTGCAGTGATTCATTAGAAAAGTAATTGGCCATCGGGATCCTCTGCAAAGGATGCAGTAGATGTATGAGCACCTGCTGTCCTGATTTAAAGACTAAATGGTATTCTGGAAGAAAGACTCCAGTTCACCCACAGGTTACTGAGGCTGAGGAACCCTCCTGAACCGGGTTCTGTACATGGCCTACACAAGCCATACGCTGTATGAACATGAAAAACTAAATTAATTTCAGTACTTTCGGGCTCTAACATATCTTAAACTCTACTAGTTAACCCCCAAAGAAAACCTAAAAGGAAGGAATTCAGGTCATTACAGCATCAGATGTACTTAAGATAAAACACCGAACTGATCCTACTGAACTGTTCTTTAAACATTGAAAACCTAATTGAATGGAATTACCATGTGCCTCCCAAACTTATTACAAAGATAGCCCAGTGAAAGGTCATCCTACTATGCTGTGTCAATGAAAAACAGATCTGGTGCAAATCAAGCTAAGTTTCATAATCTTTTCTTTCTTGTGCACCACATGAAAGGAGCACAGAAAGCCCTTAAAGGCTAAAAAAGCTCCAGCTGGGGGTTGCAGTACAGTCCACAGCCATCAGCATTAACCAGTAAAAAAGGAGAAGCAGAAATACAACAATCCAGTTATAAGGAGATTGGATGCTACAAGCCAAGACCCACTGGCCCTGTGAACTAACCCTCTTATTTGAAAAGGCTAATCATGTGCTCTGTAGAAGTTTACTGTTAACAGTCTTTTCTGACAATGCAACTTTGAGTTAAGATGCAGCATGGAGCGCCTGCATGCAAGGGCAATATGAGAGCGCAGTTGTGGCTAACGAAGAGCAGCACACCTCGCACAAATGCAGGCAGTGCCGTGGCTTACCCGCTCTAGATCCTGCCGGAGGTGTGTGAAGAGCTGCAATCTTCTGAACAGAACATCCTGTTCCCGTTTAGCCAGATTGTCCTCTTCATCCTTCTTTGGAGTAATCAAAGGCTTATTGAAGTTGGCTTTTCTCTTCAGCTTCCAGTACTGGTACAGGAATCCCACCGGCTCCTCGGGCAGCCGCAGCGCTTTAGCCACTTCCAAAGACTCAACAAACGTGTAGAACTCATCCTCCAGCTGCTGGAGCTTTTGTTTGCGGAGGCTGACTCTGTGGGCCTCCTCCTGGTTTTGAGCCATGCTGTGGAAAGGGTCCATGTGGGCAGGAAGAGAGCTGTCCTGAATCCCGTTCCCGTTCTCCTGGCCTGGGCTTTCACTGAAAGTCTCATCATCCGCTTTCTTGGTGGAGCTGTGCTTGGGACAGTATGACTTAAATTTCACCTCGTCGTTCTCTGCCAGTATGGTCTTCATCTCCAAGCCACGGTCAAACGCACAGGTGACATGAAAGGCTGTTCTGCAGTTCTTCACTGAACACTACAGAAATTAAATTAAAATTAATCAAATATAAATTTAAGAAGCCACACTGCCTAAAATTATCCAAGCAGCCAGGACTGCTTTGGAAGAACAACCCTGTTACTGCACACTGCTTCTAAGCTCCATGTACTTTCTTTCTCTTTTTAATTAGGTTTACGATCTAGTGCTTTCAGGCCAGGCAAGGATCAAGTGGCCCAGTGGGACAGGAGTGGTTAACCCCCCCCAGCCCAATCACGCTGTTCAATAACCAGCAAATCCACGAGAGGAGCGTTCTTCCCGTCACCGGAGCCCTCACGTAAGGCAGTGTTACACAAAGGAAAACATTCCCCCTTTGACTGTGCCAGCGTGAGAGAGAGGCAAAAACATCTCGGTGGCTCCAGGCCAGTCTGATACTTTTAATTAAAAGTCTTTCCCGGCACCTGGACCCATGCTACCCAAAAGGCCTCAACCGAGGGGAATTTTTTTTTTCTTGTTATCCCAATTTTATAATGTCAAATATTAAATCACTGTCAATCACTACTTCACTCACTACAGCCTGCACTTCACCTGGGAGATGAGGAGACCAGGAAATTCAATTTTTTTGTCATTTTTGTTCCCTCCCAGTGAACCCAGCCGTCATGGAGTGATGGGCACTAGTTCAGCTGATTTAGCACTTAATTATATATAACTTCCTCTTGCAAAACGCTGTCATAGCTATTGCCAGCCACAAACTGAAAGGTTTAAATATATATGTGTGTACATACACACATGCATACATATACATTTGTATCAACTCACACCTCTGCCTCCAGTGAAAAGAATTTAAAGTGGAAATAAGCATTAGTGCTGTGAACTAGGAGGAAACAAAACTATGCTTAACCCAAGTCACCTAAGCTTAAAGAGAAATGCATTGCGCTGGGATGTTTATACAGTACTTTGTAAAGAAGCCAAGTATCTTTCTCCTCTGGGTTTTCCTGCTCAGGTTGACTCAGCAGCCAGATGGCATATAAAGGTACGACAGAGTTTAAACTGCAGAAGTTTCAAATGAACATTCTTTAATAAAATCAACATAAAAAGGGAATTAAAAAATACCAAGGCATCTTTTGCCCTTTCCTCTTTTACTAACGGGGCAAAAGCAGCCCAATGGGAACACCAGACAGTACAGAAGAGTACTTTAGCCATGGTTTCCAAGCTGCTATCGTTCAGAATAATTAGCTGTTAGTGTAGCTAATGTTTTATTGGGAGAAGAGGGGAAAGCCTGTCTCATCGCAGTCTCGTTTTTCCCAGCTTATTGCAGCTGCTCTCAGCCCAGCCTGACGCACGCTTCCAGCTGCCGGCTTTCCTAATTGTTGTGCACATCTCACATCATCTCTGGAGGATCTCTCTCTCTCAGTTCCTCCAGTTAATGCTACTTCCTTTCTATTGCAGTGGCTTTGTATAATATTCGTCTCTGCTGTATAAAATTTCACAACACAAATCTAAGTATTTCTCACTGTTAGCTTAATGATACCAAGATTTACACAAATGCAAAACTGTAATTTTTTGTCTCTCCCCCATAATTTCAAATGGAGAACTGTCTGAAGTGGCAGCCATCGTGCCTGCATGTCATCCTGTGTTGTCACTAGAAGGGGAGAGGTGGGATCAGAACAAATATGGAAGGACACCCCCTTCTCCCTGCACACTAATATACATAAATACTCAAGCATTCAAATTAAACTACTATAAGTTACCCCTCAGAACAGGTCTGGAGAACGAACAGAACAGTTTCAACTACATAGCAGCGGCCAAGAGGAAGGGGACAGCTCTGCAAGGAGGGATTACGATTGCAAATTTATATGCTGTGGACAGATTTATTTTCTTTACTTAACATTTACTATTTTATACATTCCTTAAATGGAAACGGACTGATAGGTTTCACTGGAACTACTGCTGCATTGCTGTTTTACAACTTTTTCTGGCAGCCTCATCAAATGACTTAGAACAGAGGAAAAAAGGAAATGGATAAAACCTAATTTTTAAAAAAGTGTAGGGCTTTAGAAATTTCTGTGTCTTAATCCTGGTCTTACCATCGTGGATGCCGTAACATTAGGCTAGCCGCTAGAAAGAGCTCAACCTTTTCAGACTTCTTACGAGACAGTAACACCTTCCTATCTATCTCGGGGAGCTTTATAAGGATCATTTTGCTGAAGTATATATGAAGCACTTCGAAGGCAAAGAACACTACCACAATACTAAGCTACATTTTATTTTCTTTTTCTACACAATCACAACACCGCTCCGTGTGGGTGGTGACCCATTTGTTCTCAAGTAAAGTAGATCAAGCTTTTGTCTCATGTCTCAGGAAACCAAGTATCTCCTCTTTCAAAAATTTGGGGCTTGGTAATGGGTTTTCTCAGTCTTTCTAGATTTTAAAATTGTTCTTAAAATGATTATTTAACATTCCTGAGTGATTTTCCACTGTAAAGGATCAGCAAGTGCTGTACAGTTAACAACCCTATATAAATCTACACGTGAAACCACACCGCCCAGTCAGCAATGCTCTGGTGCAGATCAATTCGGTTGTTTAACAGTGACAATTACACACAGGCTACGGTGAGAAAGGCTGAACTCAAATCCAACTGAAACTCCAGAGAGATTTTCAGAAGTATGCAATGAGACAGATTGGCTCTGGCCCAAGTATGCGAGTTGTTGGTATGAAACAAATCGCTTTATAGTGCTGGCTTTATAGTTTAATTATTTACTGCATACGGAAATCATTCTTTTTTGAATTATAAAGACTAGACATTTCTTTTAATTCTGCTCCATCTTGCTGTTTTGGCCAGTCATGATCCCTGAGCTCAATTGAGTACCAGAAGTCAGAACGAGAATGTGTGCTGCTTCTACAGCAATGTGAACTGGGAAACCTGCACCCAGAAGGGGTTTTTTTCCCCCCTCTTAGAAACGCCAAGAGCTCCAGAATCTACCTACAACCAATGGAGGAAACGGGGCTAATTTCCACAGCTTGTGGCTTGCTTGAATCTCCAGGCATACCAGTCAAACAATCTGTTTCTTTCCTACTGCTCAAAAAGCCTAATATTGAGTGATCAGGTATTCTCCTCGGCAACTTAAAAGCTGGACCAACAATAAAACTGTTACAGAAAAAAATAATTATAGCCAAAACACTCCAATGTTAAGTAGTAACTAAAAATAGAAATTCAAAGCTACAACTAGCTTTATCATGGAAGTGACAGTATTCACTTCCACTGACTTCACTGAGAGCTGGGCGTGCTCAGCACCTTAAAAATTCAGGTTATTACAGGAAATACTCAACTCCCACTGAGGTATCCAACTGGTCTTAGAAGTCACTAAATAGCAGATAGGTTTCAGCACAGAAGCTTTCAGCATTCAAGCTTCATTTTTTTTTATGCGGTACATCACAGAAACATAGGGGTTTTCCTCTACTCAACAACATTTAAGTTTTACTTCAGTGTACTAATAAACGTATTAGCATATCTACAAATCAGGAAGTCTTATGGGATGACCTGGCTATTATTAAAATTTACTAGAAAGTAAGAGCACACTAACATTTCAAAGTACTTTGTGTGCAATTAAGTCCATCGTAACAAACAGGAAATCAAAGACAGTTTACTGCAGATCCACATTTTGTGTATCTACTAAAAGCTGACCAAACAAAACACACAGGAACTTGTGCGATTAAATTACCTGTATAGATGCTCCAACTTTTTCATTACAAAGGCTGCACACCAGTGCCCATCTACTGCTGGGAATGTGAGAAACCTTTGTAATGGGCTCCATTTTTTCTGGGCTTCCAATGCTCACCTAAGAGAAAAAGGTTAAAAACCACAGAGTGACTATTACACTGAAAAGGCAAACAATTTTATCAAAGAAATCAAATTCCGTGTATGCATATGCAAAATTAGCATGTTCCAAGTTCCTCTGTTTATAAGGAACTCAAAAAATTAGGATTCCTTTTTTAAAAAATCAGGTCCTCACTGCATGAACAAAACAGCTTCAAGGTGAAGCCCTCCAAGTTAAAATGATCATACAGGATGAGTATTTTGATTATGAGAACCCACAGGAATTCTCACTGTCACATCCAAACTTTCCTGATTCACCTTTAATGTTCCGTTTACAAAATAAAACGGTAGTTTGTCTGCTTTTTAAATGAGCTTTGCCAGCAGCAAAGGCCTAATTTTTTGAGGCCTAATTTTAGTTGACAAAGGTAATTAGTTTCTTTATAAATGATGCCTCATCCTGTATACTTTAACAACTAATGGACAATCTTTTATATTGTCTACCTAAAAATTACCATGTAATTTGTATACACAGTGTAGCAACACCCACTGGGTTGAAGAATGTTTTTAACAGATTTCTTCTTTCTCAGAGTCACTGCAGCCTTGAACTCCCAGAGGATGGGCACCTACCTCTGGAATCCACAGAGCACAGCTAACGTGGACCCACTTGGTGCCACTCCGGGTCGGCTTCATGGCACCACCCTTCTTGGGACACAGCAAACACTTGGGCTGAACACCAAGCGCGCAGGTCCTGCACAGCCAGCTGCCTTCCGGCACCTTCAGGATCCCGTAACACGCCTGTATTCCCATTTACAGAAAAGGGAAAAAAGAAACAACGTGCATTTCTGTTACTTTTTAGCTGTTTACACATAGCCTCTCACAACTCTCAAAATGTTCTTTATGGAATTTCTAAAACTATAGAAACACTAGCTTGTGGAGGATCTCATAAACTTGGCCAACCCATTATTATTATTACCCATTCATTGCCCAAAGAGATCTTTCAGTGAAAGCAGCAGAAGTCATGACCAGCAGTTATTAAAAGAACCACTGCCCACTTCAGCTGGGAAAATGAAGAATGTGTTTACCGGCCCAAAGAACAAGGGGACTCCCAATGGACAACCCTGCCAGCAGTGAGCTAGGATGAAGTTCAGTATCACCAAGACTACAACGAACAGGAACTTGACTGTATTTAATTCAAAAGGCAAGAACCACAAATTCAAGAGCTCTGCTGTGCAATACTCAAATGTTATTCCAAAGCATTGGGGTTTACTTCTTATTCAGAGGGAAAAGTGCAGAACAGCACCTAATTAATATCACTTTTTTCAGAAGATTGCATCTTTATGGAGATCTTCATCCAACTTACTGTCAGTTTTAACCCTCAAGTTTCAGATCTGATGGGATCAGAGAACCGCTACACATCTAAAAAAGTCCACTTTACTCTGAGCACCTTGCAAGATAGCCATTTGTACCTTACAGCTGTCACAGGCATATTTCTCTACTGTTAGTACAAATGTATTTCAGTAAGACACGCAAGAAAATGCCATTCTTGCTTATCAGACAACACAGCTTTCTGAATGCTGAATGACAAAGTAAACTTCTTAAAGTTGGGAAGGAAGAACAGGCTGATAGGAAAGCATCTGCCACAGTAAGAAGCATCCACAAAAACAGATAGCATGGGATACAATTTTAGCCTAAGAAGACTTATTAACTGCCACAAAAAGGCCGCACATAATAGTGCTTCATTAGCTCAGCTCAGGTCAGTAGGTTCTCAATTAAATTAAAAGGACTATAAAAAATCCTATCTGTGTCCCTACTGATTACCTGAAAGTTCTTTTTTCCTCTCCCTTCTGAGCCGGAGCTGCTGATACTAAAGGTGTGTTAGCCCCAGAAGTGCAGAGAGAGGAAAAGAATATAGCAAGAGAAGTGACCAGGTGAGAATGTACAATACACACGTGTATGTTTTGGGGAAGCTGTTCCTCACCTTGTAACTTCCTCCACACAGACACAGTACCAATTTTAACCCTCTCTGCATGACATTTCCAGAATTACATGTAACAATCCTCCTTCTCAATTACATCATTTCTGAATTCATCCTACCACTGAATGGTGAATTCTGCAAGAACTTAACAGATCAATGTCTGTCACTGGAAGAAATCAAACCTGTTATGTGTAATGGTTTGGAAAAGTTTCTGTCACCACCCCTGCACTCCCCCATTGTGCCCTGGCTGCCATACCTGGTGCACACAAATATTGCATTTGTCACAAAACACCATTTCATTGCCGTCTTCTCCATCTGGAGACTGACAGACGTCACAGACAACATCTTCATCATATTCAATGCCAAGTCCTTCTTCGGTCTCGATAGCATGGTTCATGTTATCATAGCATCGTTGTTCAAACTCCTCTATGACCCTTTCCATCGTGTACTCGTCCAGCTCAGGCATCCCTGGGAAACAGGAGTTGCTATTTACGTAAAGGAAAGTGTAGTAACCCCCACCACACACACCTCCAGCTTCTTTTTTAACAGCTGAGTAGATACAGCCGACCCCCACACGTACGCAGGTCACTCTGAGACAATCATGCCTACTTCAGCATAAACTAGGGAAACTTAAAAAAAAAAGTCAAAGTCATCTTATAACTGTATGAAACTAGAAGTGGAGTATTCAAACCAATCTTTCAAAATCCTGAGAAAAACTTTCTTAAACTAATTTTGTCTTCCTGGTCTTGTTCTCATTTTTCCTTCTGGGACAGCACTGTCTAAGGCCTTTGCTCCAATTTTGCAACCCAGATGTTGACTCTTTGGTGAAAAATTTAAGAGTGTTTTGAACCAAAAGTGATGAGGGTAGTAGGGGAAATCAATAACAAAATCTGCTATGATAATTGTAACAAACTTGCAGCTTCTAACAACAGTTGATTTTTTACATCTAATCTGGGATTTGGTCTCTTCCAACAGCATCTATCTATCAGAAAATTATTCAAGACACCACAGCTACAGGCTGATTACATTATAGTATTCTATAATTCAAATTTGTTAATTATATTAAATTACTATTACAGACATGAAAAATATCTATCATAGAAGCAGCAAGAAAAATATCAAAAAAGAGCACAGTGCTTCCCACTCTGGTTTCCATCTCTTGCTTGCTGTGACAATGAGCTAGCTGTAATACTTGCAAGTTGGTACTACACCAACCTTTACCACAAAATCATGCCACACAATCACCTGTGACACCAAGAAAGCTACGGTACTGCAAAACATCACTTTCCTCTTGTGAAGTCTGTTTAGCACAAGAATTTCCATATACTTGTATCACTATAATGAAGCGTAGGCTAAGGATATTCTGCTTTTGGTCTAATTCCCAATACCTAACGTTTACTATGACATACAGAAGATGGCAACCTCATGATGTGTGTGTTAACAAGAAAATCCTTCCTTTGGCTCTCCCTCTGAATAACTGAGCCACAAATTCCACAAAACAAAGAAGAAGAAAAAACCCTCTCTAGCTCCCCCAGATCTGAAGACAAACAGTCTACAAAAGTACTTCCAGCTTCCCTTACTGACAGGTAAACCCTTGCATCCCATACTACTCAAACTGAGCAGCTGAAAGGGAGCAAGAGGGAACATCCAAAATCCTGCTGATGAAAGACAGTGAATTTTGCCCTGGAGCCCAGACATACGGCACTGGCAAAGCAGATGATGGCAGGTTTTAGACCAGTTTGCAACTAAATTCTAACCTCAGGACTGCTATCACTTTATAAGAATCCCTTAGAGATATGTCATTGACTGTGCATTTATAAGGGTTAAAAAGAATGGAATCAAGGGGCTGCGGCTTCGGTTCAAATGTTAACATTCATTCTTTTAAAGACAGAATATACGTTTTCAGTACCTGAAGCACCCTAACAGGTATCAAAGAAAACACGGGGAATTCATAGCTGCAGGAAACCGTAAAGGAAGTGCTACAGCTGCAGATCAGGAAATATTTCACTTTTCAAATTCCCATTAACACTATCTGTAGAGTGCAGTGTCTGATAGAGCATCCAGGTACATATTTCGAGACCCGCAATGTACTGCCTGGTACTGACAAGAGCATTTCCTTCCCTCTGCATACAGCAAAACTGAGTGGATAAAGATTTGCAGCAAACAAACTACAAGAAACTACACCAAAACACAACATGGAAGATCAGATCTGTATAATTCTAGCTGTTCCATGTTTCGTGTGCAATGTGTAGTTTTGAAGGTTATGCTGGTGTAGCAGAATGGCAACCACGGGGCTTCATGCACAGGTACAAAGCTGCACAATGAAGAGCCCCTCTTGTGCGCTTCATCACTAATGCTTTTCACACCCCAGTGTAACACTGTGGTAGCTCTCGTCTGCTTTTGGCAAAAGACAGACAGACAGAGGCGATTATCTACATTGGGTAGACAGAGATCAATTACAAATCATAAAGTGTATTTTTAATTTTTCTTTGAAGAAAGCTAATGGGACTTGCTGCTGCTGTTTTCCTGAAGATAACTGGAAAGGTAACCTAAACTCTTGAGCTGTTTTGATATCATGTAAGCCCAACATTAAACCTGAGCAGGCCTGACTTGAGATCTGGAAAAAAGGCTTCGGTAAGAGACCAGGCCAAGGCTGGGTCATCTGTTTCTTCCATATGTGAGTTTAAAAAGGAGAAACTTTTAAAGATTTATAAATGGTCAGTTTGTGGTTTATCAAGTCTTCAGCCATGCTGCATATGGGCTACAGCCAGGTAAAGCCCGTATGACTACACTGTAACCCAAAGCAGGGAACTGCCACAATGCTAAAACAAAAATCAACACTGTTCACCAACATGTCCAAACCTCTTCCAGCTGGCACAGCATCTGTTACGTTATCTAAACAATGTGCTAAAATTTCTGTGCTGACTTACATCCTCTTCAATTCCACTGAAATCCCCTCCTGAAGCACACACCCTACCAAAGAAATGTTCCTGTTCTTGCCCTGCTCCCCTGCCCCTTCCCACACACAATCCACCCTGGAGGAAAGGGAACAGTTGGTCCCCCTTGTGACAGCTTCTCTTCCTGCTTCGGAACTGGAGCACACCATCACGGTAAGGTGGGGGAGGCTCCTCCAATAAATCACTGCAGGAATTCCTTACTCTCTCATTCCCTGCACAATTCAGCTGGCATAGGTTCCCTAAACCTCCCAAGACTCCTTGTCGACCTTCTTTGCACTGAACACCACCAACTAAAAAGACAATATGAATGTGTGACGCAGAGAAAAATAAATAAATAAGTAAAAGGACTAACAGGAAAAACTACTTGAATGGTCTATCTGATGTCCTCTTCAAGGACCATGATGGCAAAACAGGAACTTTGTGAGAATTCCCTTGTGAAATAGAAAGCAGCAGAGAAAATAAAAACAAGTGGCCAGATTCTGACCTGGTCTAAGCAGATACAATTTGGCAGTTATGAAAGCATATATCTTCGGGCTTAATCGCATCAGGTCTGGTTTCCCATGGCTACCCCAACTCATATGATTACTTCATACCTCAATCATTTCTTCCCACTGCTGCCCTCCCCAAAATTATTCTTAAGATTGCCATCTTTAAAGAAAAAAAAAAAAAAGGAGGCAACAAAACAACAAACACTTATTCCTCACCCATTTCTTTGAATTCTTCATTGGCAAGTTGCAGCCATGCTACGTCCACATCATTGAGATCGTAGCGACACACGCTGTCTGCTAAGGTTCGAATGTCAACATAGCCCAGCTCTGGAGGCTCCGAACCTGAAGAAACAATATACTTCCTGGGACGGGTAAAGGTGACAGCTTTCGTCTCAGACACAATCCTGAAACAAACAGACAGACAGACGTCAGGTATGCTAGCTTGCTGATAGACTTGTTTCTACAGAATTCAAAATGCCTCTTTCTAAGTGACTAACAATCATCAGCAATCATCTGACCACCTAAGCAAACATCTGGCACCACAGAGAAAGCAGTACAGTGCACTTTCATAATGGATTAGCAGTATTGTAAGAAATTAATTGGAGTTGTCTAGAAACCCAATTCATTACCAGAATTCTAAATGAAATGAAAAGTTTAGAGGACAGAGCTGTGCCTACTCTTACCTGAAATTCACACATGTTTAAAGCTAGAGTAGGAACACTGTATTTATGTAGTGACAGCTGCCATATACACAGATGTTGAACTAAAAGACTTTTTTTTTTTAATCAATCTCTTTAGCTAATACCAAGATCAAGAAAAATCAAGGAAAAAAAATAGCATTTCCTACTACATTTGAAGTTTTCTTTCTTACAGTATGTTCCTTCTGAATATGTTTTTGTGTTTGTTTGTATGTAGCTACGGAATTGCTGCCTTTGTGAAATTGAGAAGACCTTTCCACAGAGAATCTGTACTTTGCACTAGGTTCACCTTCACTTACCCAAGCAGATCCAAGCTCTGGCACCCTGGGTCTGCATTTCCTCTTGCACAATCACTAATGTCATGCTGGGCCAAGCGCAAATATGAATCGGCTGCTACTGAAACTACCTTCTCTCAGGTTTTGGAGGCTCCAGCTGGCCAACCAACCATGAAAGCGTATTTTAGCTGCAAGCCAACTGAAATTTTGTTCAACCACAAGCACTGGTTCAGGAAATGGTAAAGTAGCTACAGCACATAACTTGTTCTAGGTCAGATTCCTGAAATGCTGCAACTTTGCAAAACCAGGAGCTGGGGGCAAAACTGCCCAGTTCACAAAGGACAGCAGTCATTCTACCAGCAAGCTGTTGACTTGCCTCCAAACAGCAAGGTAACTCTGTCAGTCCTCCTGCAGCAGAGTTCCCTCAGTAGAGGACACTGCACCTTCTCTTAGTTAACTGCACATGCTGAAATTCAGATTGGATGAAACCCACTTCACGATGTAACACTGATGCCTCCAGGAGCGAACAGGCCACACTGCCAAATGACCACCTCCTACAGCACCAGTGTCGATGACTTTTTGGTGCTCTAGTGCTTCAAGGGAGGAGACAGCACCACTCCGTGTAGACACAAGTTTCTGCTGGGAACAGCCTAAGCTCCACAACAAGCAGGACATCCTCCGCCCTATTTTGCCCCCATCTGAGGTCCAACGTGTTAACTCCTCCTTATCAGGAGACCCTGATCTGCTGCTACTGTATCTGCACAGATAGATCCCAGTAAATCCTCTACCTATTTCAGCCTCCCGCACAGCCCTAAATCTTCCCCTTATCTAGCTTATTTCAGACAACAATCTGAGAAATGGTGGACAAAAGCCAAATGCTGAATTTGGGGCTTCTGAGGTACAGACGGGGGCTGTGGAAGAATACGAATCTGAATGACCTTGCCAGCCTAACTGCACTGCCCAAACCGGTCCTGGTCATACGGCACAGTATTAAAATACTGGACTACTACATTTCACAGAGAATTTACTTTAAACTGGGCACTGCTCTCTGAGTCTTCTGTAATGTAAATTCTTTCCTGAATACCTCTCCATGCAGAAATCATAATGTCTGGGCAGCACCCTGCACGTGCTGGCTAAATACCACTGTAGTGGCACAGGAGAAACAAGCACAGGTAGTTTGGCTTCAAAACCAACCACCTTCATCTCTTTATTTCTGTGATAGAAAGAAGTCAAAAAAAGCAACACTTACTACATACCAAAAAACACATTAAACTGAATTACCCATCTGACCGCATGCTTACACTGAATCACCACACAGACTCGCTCCTTTCCCCACCCTTCTGAACTGACTCTTGCTGCCCTGACCAGTTGCTACAAGGCCAAAACCTTTTATTGCCTATTAAGTACCTCATTAGCATCAGCTGTCTGTACTGTATTTTCCTTCTGTTCTACACCAGCTACTATTTGACTATTGCTGATGCAATTTACAGAACACGTTCCTTCCCTCCCAAAGCTAGGCACAGAACAGTTCCAGCACTCCAGCACCACCACTCCAGAGCTCTCCAAATGTTCTGTGAGGGAGCAAACAGGATAATAATTGGGCATCAGAGGGCCACTGGTCACAGCAGGTGCTCACCAGTAGGATCATACAAGATAGCTCAGCAACTAAAAAAGAGTGGTGCCTTCTGTGCTGATATCTACAACTGTGGGTGCCTTATTTCCCTCTCTCCTTTAGCATCTTACATTTGGAGCAACATCTCTGTTGGCCACTGGCAGAGAAAAGCTCTCTCCAAAGCGAGTACCTGGATCTGATATAGCCACCAAACCACCTCCCTGAAAGACAGGAGGTGATAATCCCATGGAAGGTCTCCCTCCGCTAAAGTTCACAGGTCTCCTGGCCCTCCTGCAGCCTTGGGAGATGCTCGAAAGACAAAGCAGTGAGGAGAAGACAATGTGAGCATATAGGTACAATATGTCTGCATTTATGCAGGGACTGGGTGAGGTCAGTGTGGAGCAGGCTACGAGCACTGCAGGGAAACAGTGTGTTCCCATGTTCTAAACTGCACAGCAGAGAGGAAAATGCCAGGTTCTCCTTGGACCTCCAGGTCCAATCCTTCACAAGGAGAAAGAAGGAAAAGGTTTACCTGATGTGTGGTAAGTTCCTCATTGTACAGACCTAATGGGGCTCTGCAGTGGTCTGCAGGTTGCTGCACAGAACACAAAAAGTGCTAACAAACATTCCTGTAGTCCCCCTACTCCAAGGTTAAAGCTGGCAGATGCAGACCTAATAGAAGCAGTGTAGTGTTACCCGGAATTTTCTGCTGCGTATCAGATATTGGGCTGTTCCAGCCCCACCAGCCCTGGTAGGTCATTTGGTAATGCCTTACAGCCAGCCTGGACTTACTCAAAGAGATCTAGTATGATTAAATGGCAATGACCCTTGCTCTTCTCACTTTCTCCAACTCCGATCCCAACTAATCGTAAAATAGATAGGCTGCAGTGTGCTCCTGCCCTTACAACTGTACTGTTTAATTTGAAACAGAAAGCATTATCTAAGTGTAACAAACAAGGTAAGGAAAATAAGGATTTCTTGGAGAAGAGCTAGAAAATCTCACATTAATGTATTTAGTTACATGCACATCTGGATGGTTCTTAAAACAGCTGAAAGGTTGTACAACAAACAATTTCCTAAGTTAGTAAATAAAACAACCAAAAAAATAACATGAAACCAAAATAAATGCTGTGTTTTCTCTAGCCCTTAAATCTGGCTTGTCACTGTTTCTTGAAAGGAACCTATGGCTTGGAACTAAGGACGAGAAGCATCAGACAAGGTCTCTCCCAGCAATGCTGAGTGAGGTCAAGTCTGGGCTTAAAAGTAGAAGCTATTTTTAAGGTTCTCTCATCACACTCCATCCTAATGCCAAAAATTATTATCTGACATTCATATTTCAACACACAGGCAGAACTGGCCTGACTCTTGATGTCTCCGGCCATTCAAAAAGCCAAGGCAGGTTGCTCTTCATCTGTGAGAACCAAGACCTTTCTAGCTAGACACTGTGGAATAAAGCTGAAGAAGCCAAGACAATGTAGACATAAGCTGCTAGCATAAATGTATGTATATTTTGTTTACATTCCTCCAAACTATACCTGGCTACTGGTTCTGGGATGGTCCCTGGGCTAACTGGCACCTGAACTCCCTTTTCCCACTCCTGCCTCCAGGGGTCTGCCAGCACATAGTATTCATCAGGGTTCAGCTGGAAGGAGTCATGTAACTTCATGGCAGTGATCAGGTCCGTTCTGAACACCTGCAAAGAGAGTGACCGAGAGAGAAAAATAGAGACACTGACATTTGATATTTACACTCTATGATTCACAGCTTCAGGGTAACCATGGAGCACAGTGTGTAACAAGGTCACTGTATCAACAGTGAACTAACCCAGCCCACTGCAGGACAGAAGTTGAGCTTCATTGCAGGGAAAGGGGTGGCTGAAGGTGCAAATACTGATAGAATTACTTCCAACTAACTCCACTAACAAGTCCTGGCACTCCCCCTGCACCACAGACATGATGCTAAAAGGTGCTACCCACTTTTACCTCCATTTTGTCTGCAATAAAAGCTGCAGGAGCGTTGCGTCTTAAAACAGCAGCACAAGGAAGACTAATTTTTGCTCCAAGGCTTTTTAGTTTTTTTTAAATTACTGGAGCTCTGACTAATCCAAAGACATTCTAGAAATTCCCTGTGGTAGAAATCAAGGCGTGACTCTACCATGACCAGCCGCAAGAGGAAATTCTAAGGAGATGACTCCTTATGCAAGTATTTAAAATAATAACCCAAAAGATGAAATAAAATAAGGCCCAAACTGCAATTCTGGTGACAGCTCCACGTTCAGCACAGGTGCTTGTTGTTCGATCAGATACAGACACCTCTGCATCATAGCGGTAATTTTACTTTGCCTTTGCAAAGGCATCCACCTCTAAAATATGCAGGATGTTTGGCAACTTTTGGGTTAGCAGCCATAAACAAGCAGCGATGCTGTCTTCAACATGCTATAGAATGAAATAAAAAGGGATTCACTCTCCTAGCAGGCGCGCTGTGGTACGGTTGTGGCAGCTTCAGCCTGGTTTCCCACTGCCTGTCAGGGCTGCAGAAAGCAAAGGGTGCTATCACAGGCATCAGAACTACAAGCCCGCACTTGTTTACACGTCTTCCAGCTCTCCCCACCCTGCTCTCCCCGTAAGGCTGTAGACTACAGCAACTGCACTCAGCACTCCTCACCTCCACAACCACAAATTTTTAACTACTCAATGCCACGTTCAGAGGAAAGGGCTAAAAAGCAACCAGGTGACAGAAAATAAGCACAACTAGGACAAGAAAAAGGTAAGTAACATCTTAAGAAAAGTTCTCCTGCAGACTTCTCAGTTTGTGGCAGACAGAGTCAACATCCACCCAGCCCCACGTTGCAGAGTTACAAAGAAAAAGACAGATCACCCGGCCAGTGCTCTTAGATACTCTTCTGGGACTGCTAATGGGGCAAAGTGACACAACCTCCCAGTCTCCTACCCAGTCCCAAACCAATGGCAACCCTGGCTGGTTTATGTTAGCTCCAGCCAACTGTCGCACGTGGCTGAGGAAGAACCAGATTTATACAGAGTGCAAATTAGGCAGGCCTCTCTAGGACAGCCGCTTCTGTCATACACTATTCACACACCTGAAATCTCAATAGATTCCCTATGATTTTGGGGAAGTATTTTAGCGAAACAGTGAACCTGATGGTTTATTATACTTCCGAGAAGATTTCAATGTGTGATTTGCCTTACCACACTGCACATCTCAAAACCCCTCCTCCCTCCCAACACACACATAATATCCCACTTCTGTCTCAGTACGTTTCCATTTCCACTCTGGTTTTGTCATAAAAATAGCATAAAATCATGACGTTTTTCTTAACACTTGTCTTGACACATTCAGAAAAACTGCCAACATTAAAAAACGAAAAATAATATTACCATATGAAGGAAGGGGTGAATGCAGGTAATGAAATATAATGAAATGTTTTAAACAATCAAATTACAAGTCCTGTGAGGCTCCAATCAAGAAATGAAAAATAAGCCACAAAGTAAACTGGCTCACAAAACAAACAAGCACAGCTGGCCAGGGGGCTCTGCACTTTGAAGTGATTTGAATTAAAGCCATCAAATGTCAAGTGAAAAGAAGACTGAAAATATAAAATGGGATGCAAAACTTGCTCAATCTGAGAGCCAAAGTAACTCAGGCTCTCAGATGCGTTTGTCGCAAAACTCCCTCAAAAGCAAAGCTAATGCAGCACCTGACAGCCAAGAAACTCTTTCTCAGGCCAGTGGCCCTGTGACACCATTCTTTCTGCTCTAATTTCTGATGCAATCAGACTGCCCCGAGCAAAGCAGAGCTTACAGAAGTGCTGGCTCTCAGAAGCACTGAACACTTCAAAGCTGAAGGGTGAAACCCTGGCCACGCTGAAGTCAATGGGAATTTTGCCACCAACTTCAATGAAAACAGGATTTCACCCGGGGAGTTTAGCAAGTGTCACTTTTCTGCCAGCACACTTATCATCAGAACAGTGTGCCGTGGCGAGCAGAGACAATGCAAACAGAGGGAGGGAGAGGGGGAAAAGGCTGTGGCACAGAGCTAAAGGGAAGTATATAAGAAGTCCATCCATGCTGAGAAAACAAGAGAGAACAGCATAAAACTGCAAAGATTCTGACAACAAATGCAAAGAAAGGGAGAAGAGAAAACAGAAGCACACAAAACTCAGCAAGATTCGTAATTACCTCAGATTATTTCTTGATAGCCTTTCATGAGGTAGTTCTCAAAACTGGGTCTAAGGGGCTACTTCTACGGGATGTACAAAAGACAACTAAGGAAAGCAAGCCTATCACCAGCAAGAATAAATTTACCAGGCGTCTGTCTCCACATTCACACACACACCAAAAAAAATAAAAGGGGTCTTTAACAGCCAACAATCAAAACGAAGACTGGAAAACACCAGTACTACGTGTAGTTCACAATGAACAATGAATGGGATTCTTCTTGTGAAAACTCTTCCCTGGGACTTAGGTATACTGTCACGGGGGAGATTAATAAAGCATGTTTTTTCTCAACATCAATCACTCACTAATGCATCAGAAATACGTGTATTGGGCAAGTACATTAAATGAAAAAAATTCTATCTCCCAAAGCTAATGCTTTCTTTGCAGCCTCTACAAAGTCTGCAGTATAGTATTTGCCTGAAGATAGGGAGATTCAGCAAGAATATTTCCAAAGAACTGGATCGCCTTTATGTGTTACTACTAGTTGATCCATCCTGGGAAGTTCAAAGATTTATACCTCCCTTGATAGGATTTCCTCAAAGCACTACGCAAGACAGAACTGTCAGCAAGCAGATTTCTAGTTTCACAAGCACTTTAACAAAGATCACATACCATGACCCAATACCAACTATGAAATAAATGCACCTAATGTAAATGTTCACAAATCAAGCTACAAATAAACCCTGATGCCTAAAATACTAGAAGACTCTGCAGCTATGTTGAATGGGTGTCAGACTACAAAATTCACAGATAGAAACTAGTGGCTGTGCCAACAGCTGAACTCCCTAACCTCCTAGCAAATAGAAAAAAAAAAAAGGGGGGAGGGTGGGGGGTGCCAGCTACAATGTAGCAAAAATAAAAGAAAATGTAAATCAGAAGAAATAGTTCATTACCAGGAACATGTATATGGCTTTGTATTTGATAGATGTCAGAAAATGCAAATCAAATTCCAGAAATACCTCAGAAGGTTTTCGATCTTCATGTCTGGAACACGAAGTCCTCCGATGTCGAGATCTGGAATGCTGGGACCAGGTGGACAGACCTAGGATACAGAAATGATCATTTGCAGACACTGCTGCCATCTATCAATAAAAGCCTTTGCTCTCTCCGCACACCCAAGGTGGCCAAGTGACTTCAGTGGGACTATACGAGTACGGCAAGCCAGAGGCAGGCTTCTCTGATAAACCTCTAAAAGACTCTTTCAAAATGAATCAGAAAATAAAAGTTACTTGGTTGTAAATTTCTGTGATTACTCTTTTGCTTTTGTTTTGTTTGTGATTTTCTATTAATACATACATGTATTGGCTGCACTGCACTTATCGGCCTTCCACCCAGCACTTGAAGAAAGCTACCTCATAACACGCTTCCCCCTGAGCATCAATAAACCACTTTCTGCAGATTAATAACTGACCCGGAGGTCTGCCGATAGCCTGAGATGTACTCTTTGAAGTTAATGTATTGATGTCCTACATATCTCTATCGGTTACCCAATTTTTACCAGAGCAAGTCTTTTCAAAATGAAGCACGCTGCCATTAACACAGAGTAGAGCCCAGAGCAGAGCCCACAAAACAAGCTGTTGACTCTTCCCTTGAGCAAATCTCTCAGCACGATTGTACACTTTTTGTCTGCATACTTATTCATTACATTCCAGAGAAAGTACACCTTTTTGTCTTGAAATCTTTTGACAGAGTCTCTGTCAGCTTTCAGAAATATTGTAACAGGAGAAAAGGAAAAAGAGAAAGGATCTACGCTCCATTGACAAGGTCGTACTTTGACACCAGAGTATATTATACCTGTGCAAATCAATTAATTTTAATTCAGTAAGATTTACTGGTACGGCAGGTATTTTCCACTGCCAACTACACAGCAGTAATGTAAAAAAAGCCAATAAATCCTTACAGGCTGGAGAGATGAAGGACTTGTAATAAGGTCTGTATGACAGGGAAGCTAGGACCTACATGTTGAACACTAAAGGATGAACACAGATTTGGCAACTCTGGGTATTTAACTGTAGACAAACGTGACAGACCCGATGCAAAGGCCTTCCCACACTGCTCATTTCTTCACTGCCTGTGAGCATAGGTGCTAGGAGTAAAAAAGCATAAAGCTACAGTCCATAAGATCAACATCACACCATCCAGCAGAAACCTCTTGGGGATCAGAAAGCACTGTTCAAAACCAGATTGCATAGGACGGGGTAAGTTCTCTATTAAAAACAAAAATCATTTTCAAAGACAACTGACTGTCCAAGACTTTCATTGGAAAGACAGGACTGAGTAACAAGTCATCAGTAGAATTTGTTATGTTATAGGTAGGCTTTTGTCTTCTTTTTTCAGTTAGGAATACATTAAGTAGTCTGCCCCAATAAAAACCACTCCGTAACAAAGCAATGAATAACAGACATTATGCAGAACCTGCATAATGGTCAAAATTGAAGCAAGATATGCAGAAAACAGCTAAAAATCTTCTCTTCTGAGGTAAGAATCCAGAGAAGATTATTTTAGGCAAATGTTAGTGGTTTAATATAAAAGCTGGTGATTTGAAAGGTTTTTAAAAAGTCATGGGCACTTTTCCTAAGCCCCTCTGTTTTACAATTATAATTTTCTATTTCTATGAAGGGGAAGAAAAAAAAAAGAAAAAAAAGGGGAAAAGTGACCAACTGCCATTTACTAACATGTGTGGAAACCCAGACTCCCAAACCTTCTAACTACTGTTCCATTTAAATGTTATCTTGAAAACTAAAGAAAAAACACAAGCAGCAGTCTTAACTCCTTCTGAGGATCCTATCAGCCCATACCCAAACCCAACCTAAAAAGGTCAGAGGGCAATAAATGAAATCACTCGAAGTGTCAGATATATAGCCAAAATTCACGACAGAAAACCAGATTTTTTTTCCTGCAATATAACAATATAAATATTAACATTTTAACATTCAGAAAGATGTGTTTTCTTCAATCAACACCTCACTAGAAGACCTACACTACTACATACATACCTACACAGATTAGTGTTCGCTTCTCGTGGGTTCTGATGTTTTCCATCGGCAAGACACTAATATCTGACCAACTATCTGCCACTGAGGTACTCAGCTAGTTACACCACTGCACCAGCAAGTCAGACACTTGGAAATTTCTAATTCATTTGTAGATCTGAGCGTTTCATGCACTGTTGGACCTGAGGACGGGAGCCTCCATACCAGCTAAGGAATTAGGAACAACAAGCTGTATTGGCAAATTGGTATTTGATTCTGAAGTTTCTGTGGGAGAAGAGCTGGTGAGTCTGGAGGCTTTAATACAGTTATTCCCAAATAATGCATGCATCTGGCAAAATTAGAGCAGTAGCACTATGATGTACTTCTGGATCTTTACCCATGTGTTTTAGTTCAGCTCTGATGACAACTTGTCATAAACTGAAGACAAGTAAGCAAGCGTATGGGCATATAGGCTTCTTTTTTTTTTAATGTTAGTATTGAAAGATGGATTTCTAGGTCTCTCATGCTACAGAAAAACTACAAGGGTGAGGAGTAAAATAATCCCTACCATATCTTCCACCTCCATTACTTTACTGTGTCATCTGCAGATGCCACACATCAAAACAGTGCCTTAAATGTGTACTTCTATTTTAGAAACAGTCCATGCACACAAGGCTTAGACCCCTGGATTAATTAGCTATTCCATGCAACATGAAAGGTCAACTTTTAGCACCAAAACTACAGAATCATCATTTTAAATTATTTTTTTAAAGCTCTACACGAAAGCACACTATGTAAAATTTCCATGCATAAGGGACAACTGAAACACAGCCAGCCTTCCTCAGGATATATTATAATGAGTACTTTTTCCATGCTAACTAACTTCCTACAATGAATACGGGAAGTAATAGTTTCTTACATAGTTCTGTAATAGCTGTTTCCTTGCACATAAAATTGGTGAATGCACAGTGAAAACACGCCATGTTTTTAGCAAGTTACTGAAGAGACTGTTGTATTTTTCTGTGCAATGTAAACTGACTGTACATAATACTACGAGAAAAAGGTGGAAAAATTTCTCATGGGACTGAGATTTTACTACCCACTAAGATCTGTAACAGGAGCTAACACGTGACCTTTGGCAAGAGCTTCACTTCATCAATAGGGACAACACTTACTCACTGAATAAACAAAACCCAACTTATAAGCCATGCATTCACAGATTCAAACCACCACCACCACTTAGACACAAAAACGCAAGAAACTGAAGGAGCCAGTAAAATATCCAGCCCGTAACAATATTAAATTTAACTGCTTCTGAAATCTCAAGTAAGTTTCAACTCTGCTTCCATTAAAGTCAATGACAAAGTATCACTGCCTTCAACAGTGCCAAGACCAGGTGACTGAATTACCCAAAGCTGCTTTCATTAATAGGCAATCCACCCACTCTGAGTGTACCAATAAAATGCAGGAAGAAAACGAAGGATGTTATTTGTCTTTTAAGCATCCTTTCCATATTTTCATACCTAAATCCAGAAGAGGGACCTCACTAAAAGAAAAAGTTCACAGGCAATTACAGCTACTTCAGTGATTAACGATCTGATTTTTATGTCTAAATACATGAAGTAAGAACCATTCCTGGATTACACATGGTCAAAACATAGGACTCAAAACAGCTCTTATGTACTACAAAAGCACACAAACCTGATGGGAGTTATTTTAGAAAGATTCCAGACACTTTTCACCAAAATTATCCTCTTACATGAAATATGCAAAATTACTATATTCATCAACAGTTTTCTGAATACTAGCCTTCGTCCTAAACTGGATTAGGATCGCCAAGACTAGAAAAACAATTAAAGATCAAGACAGAGATAAACCCAGGTTTGGTAAAATAATAAAAAATAAAAATAAAAATCAGGGAAGTCTGAATCACTGGGATTTGGAAGATGTAAAACTTTTGTAAGATAACATTATATACCTCTAGAGGCAAACCTCTAACACACGAATGGTGCTGGAACGGCGACTTCTAAGACTCAAGTAGGAAAACTGTCTGTTCCCCTAGGCTATTATATACACCTTACACTGTAAATACAGTGTTTTTATAATACCGCTACAGGGTGTATATAACACATACACCTCCTGATAATAAAAGAAAGCAATCAAGGAGTGTGAATTCTTTTTACATTATTTGTGAAGGACACACACTTCCCAAAAGGAAAAACATAATCAATTTTAACTGTATCAATTTATTAAACGATCTGTCAAGAATATGTTTTGATTCCAAAAAAGCCCATTAAAACAGGAAATTCCTTGGGACCAATAAAGCAATTCAAGCCCTCAGGGAATTCTACCCCACAACTAATATACTACTCAGCATGAGCAGAAAAGGCTCAGCTATTATGTATCATGCACAAGGCTGTTGTAAAGCCACCTGCAAGGCACCCAGCTGTGTCCCTGGAGAACTACCTGCTGCTACAGCCTCTGAACACTTCAAAGCCTCAGATCGCTGGGCATCTGAAAGCACTTCTCCCACCGTAAATACACTCGCACTACACCATTACACCAGGCAGCACAACAGAGCAAAACATCCCCGACACGGATGTATGTCTGGCTGTCACTTCTGCTTAACACTGGCATTTCCGGCTGCCTATACTGTTCCTCAACTCACTCTGAGACCAACTAGGTGTTGCTGCCAACACTCTGTCAGAAAGATCTGCAGCCTGAAGAGAAAACATAGATGCTCAGAGTCTCCCCATTTGCTGCCTGGCCCACAACTCTCCACAGTAAGGCTTTATGTCACTTAGACATAATTCCACAGGTCTAGAACCAAATTCCAGCACAAATAAAACAGAAGCAGTCTATTCCAAGGCAGTTTTCCATTATGTTAGATATAGGAAGGAGCTGGCTATGCAGAAGTCTTCAGGCCTTATCACAGAGAAAGCAGCATCTATGCCAGCACAACCTACAACATCGTTTCACATAGCCAAATTCCCTTTCTCGGGTTTCTGTTGCTGGGAAATTTGCCCTTCTATCTTCCTTATCTTTCTACAATAGTGTATTATTATACGATAATCTCATTCAAGATCAAACCAGAAAAAGCAATGGCCTTTTATCTCTTGTCAACACCGATCCTACTCAAAACTTAGTGTCATATGACAACTACCCAACGGCAGCTGCTGAACAACGTGTGGATCCATATGATCTCTGCAGTGCTTTACGACAACACCACACAATTGCTCAGTATCAGAAACACGTAACGAACAGCCTTTGCAACTCCCTGCCACAGTAACTCAATACAAGTTCCCTCCTATGATCCCTTTTCTCAGTAGCACACATTTGAGGTTTTATAATCTCAAAGAACACATCCATAACCATGCATAGGCACGTGTCACTCTTCTAACAGTGAGGAATTCCTAGACCCCACCTTACTTTTTATCACGAAACCCAAGTGCCACTCCAGCTCCCTAGCCCAAGGCTTCCCACTGCAGCAATGTTTTACCATAAGAGTATAAAAAGTTTTAGCACAAGTTTAATAGAGGTTATCAAAGACAATTGGAGCACCTCCCAAGCTAGCATTCATAGGTTGATAACATGATGTTGTCAGGCCTTAGAACTCCAGTGGAGTTAGGTGTATTCAGTATTAGCAGTCTTGTAAAGAAAAATGTGCCTCTGCAAAAATGGCGGTGATGATTATGTGGTGACCCTTCCTCAGATGTGATATCCTATCAGCCCAGGTAAGTCTTTCAAATCACTCTTCCAGAGTACTCAAAAGCCTAACAACTTCACCAAAAGTCACCCTGCCCCAGCGAGCCTAATCTTCAGGTAAGATGCTAGCTCTGACCATCTGTCATCGCTCCAAATACCACAACCCTTCTTCGAAAGCATAGCAGTGACTGCTGAACTTGCTACTTTGCCCAAATTCTAACACCGTAACTACGGTACATTCTGTTGGCTAATCACAAACCTTCACCTACCAGCGAGTTCAACTGAAAACCAAAAAACATTCATCACTTCCTTTTCATAAAATGCTGCACAGCATTAGACACACTGCTAAGTAATTGCCACATTTCAGGCCAGCAGCGGCTGCAATTCTTCAGTAAATGAGGTACACACCTCAGGTTATATGTACTTGGCAACCTTTGCGAAGGCACTCTGGGATCCATCTCAAACACAACGGGAATCCACTGGGATGAAAAGCCCTTTCAAAGTCTAAGATCCCCATCATTCAGTCAGAGCAATGGATATTAGCAAAATATGTTTAACTTTAAAATAACATTTGTTTAGCAATGATAGAATAAGGGTCCATCTAAATTACAGAACTATATTCCATAATCCATAAGTATTAGATCTTTCATTTCTCAGAACGGATGTGAAACCTTGTAAATCTTAGAAGCGTTTTTCATCTGCAAGTGTCTTCAGTTCTTCTCGCAGATGCTCTGCATGTAGGAGTATGATAAATTGATAACCCCTCCAAGAATAAATGAAGAGGCATCGTGGGAGTAAGTAAAGTGTGAAGAAAATCATGCTCTGAATTCCTTGCTCATGGAAAACAGTGACCAAACTCTCTTTGACATCAAGGAGGGCCTGGATTTCACCCAAGCTCCCTACAATACAACTGCCTGAGCTTCAGCTCTTGTCTCAAACACAATCTGTCCACGTGTCCAAACAATTTGTGGAAAAAGAATGCCCTGAGGCTATAAATGGAAACTATTCCACCACACAACTTTATCTCACCAGGAAACAAAGCACATGGAATATTCAGCACAAACCACCTTTGCAGATTTACAGACCAAGGAGGCTAAAAAGTCAGGTCAAACACGGAGCAGGAAAGATAAAACAGCTTCAGTATCTACCATTTAATTAGAGCAAGACCTGGAACCATAAAGAGGTGGAGTTTTTTGCAATGGAGGAGCAAGCTGAAATACAATGTAACAAAAATTGCTTAAAAAACTACCAAAGACCTAGCCAGGCATGCAGAAAACATGGAAGTAATTGAGTTTGAGTTAAACATCACTAATTTACTTAATACAAGTTTTGAAGAAGACCGCACGTACATCACAAGGCTTTTATGATGGGCCTGGCTAGTATTAACGCCTATTATAGTTGCTGTAATACATTATCTGGAAAGAGACAGAAATTAACAAACTGCCAGATGACAAAACAAGGATTACTTGGAGCTGCCAATAATCTTAAACCCTTCCCAAGCCTCTCCCAATACCATTCCTCTGAATTTAGACAAAAGTTCAAAATCCAGAACTATGCCTGCAGCCATTTTTCATTCAATTATATTTCATGGATAAAATGTTCAAAAGTGACCCATAATTTCAGAAAACGAAAACTCTGAGAATACTCAAGATATTCAGGGACTGCTGTGCACAGCTTTCACTGACACCTCTTGCTCAATGCTTCAATTATGCTATTTTGTCCTCTGTCTAAATGAAGATTTAGAACTTTGATTTTAAGGGGACACAGCTCAACAATTTGTAGTAGTTAGGCTGAAGGACACAAACACTCCTTGGAGCTTGAAGTCTGTACTTAGCTTTTGAGAAAGAATCAAGTCAGAGGGCAAAAAAGAAGTGATGAGAAAAGCAAAGGTCCTGTGTTTAAGCTGCAAGGCTTTAAAATACTGCAAATAATATATAACCACCCACACTAAAATATCTTACGTAAGTTAGTAAATACATGTATGTACTCTAGGACTGCAGCCATGTTGTTAAGCGTTCTCTTCTGTATTTCACCCCTAAATGAAAATGATTCTCACTCCTTTCATCTCACAAAAGGAGAGCACCTTTTTCTTTCTCTGAACTACAGATGCTTGTATCTTCAGTATAATACATTTTAGTGCTTGGGGTATGAGGTTTGGTTTTGTATCACCTTGTGACTACCAAGGAAACTGCTTCAGTTCAGTGATCTACTGGAAAACAGTCTTTGTGTCTTCATTTATTATTTTGAGATAAATTCCATTATTAGTAGCATCATTATTATTACCTTATAAATATTCAGGTTCCTGAGTTCCATAAAATAGAATGTGTATTTCTTCATGCCAAAATATGTTCCAGGTGGCACTAGTCTACATGCTGGAGTCTACCCCAGACAAGCACCATCATTCAGGTCACTCCAACAACATTTATCCAGTGACTTTCATGATGAATCTGGGATGCCTGATCACACAGTCTACTAAGGCACTGTATGAAAACCCAACTTCAGAACTGAAGAACCCAACAGCTGGAGGCCAAATCCTCACCTTGGGAAATGAGGGAGAGCAGCGCTGAGCTCTAAGCTGAAGGACTATAGAGTTCACTTATGATGGGAATGCAAGAAGCACACTGGAGGGTCAAGAAGTGCCACTGACTGAAGGGAAGCAGATGTTTGGCAATAGGATTCCAACTAAGTGTTGATTAAAATTTCAACTTTTCAATTAGAAGACAGCTGTTTGAAGTGTTCAGAATAGTCTATTTAATTGTTTTCTGCCTCTGGAAACTCTGAGAAGGAAAAAGAGCTAATGAAGAACTTAAAGTCTTCAACACAGAGCCCAGAAATTCACAGAAATTTTTACCTTTTATTTTTTGTAGGCAATAAAATTTGCTTACCCTTCTAACACTAGTATCAGTACAATGAATCAGAAATACTACTGACAAAGTAATAATACAGAAATTAACCTAGTGAGAGTAATCAGCAGTTCTACTAAAGGCAAGAAAAGATTAAACGAAGGTGAAATCTGTAAGGGGAGACCCCTGACATTCAAACACAGCTGCAAGGAACTACTGGTATCTCCTGTAACAGGAAAAGTGGAGAGAAAGGGCCTGAGCATCAGACATTGTTCTCAGGGAAGTGTGAATGACAAAAAGCCTTGGAGATGCTGACCCTATGTTAAATGCTATCTCAGCTTCTGATTATTAACCCTTCATCTTTTTAAACATGTGTATAGTAACAGAATGAATATTCAGGAACCTGTGTCTGAATTTGCCCAGTAACTTCACAAGAAGAAAAAACCTAACCAAGTCAAGAAAAAAGAAGTGTAATGAAAGGGAAGCAGTACGTATTTCAAATAGTAGGCGAAAATATTTTTAAAATTTCATTGCCTTTTGCTGTGTAATTTATTTAACAAATAGTTATTCATATTAATTAGGCTTTAAAATAGAGAGATCATAAAAGGGCAAGGGTTTGCTTTTCTTCTCCTCTTTTCTTAGATCTTGATCTATGGTACAGACGAAAATACAGTTTTTTGGAAAATGTAATTCAGTAAGTCGACAGCTCTATTCCAGATAGTTATATATCAAATGACATTACAAACAAGCAAGCATTATAATCAGCAACAGATCAGTCAACTATCTATTTCAGAACTTCAATTCCAAGATTAACTGCTTCATATTTTATTTGGTAAAGCCTGTAACACAAGGCATGTGAAGGAATCAAAGAGTAAAAAAGAACAGATAAGAGAGTGAAAATAAGCACAATTATCAAAATGAAACACTATTATATAAAGCTGGTAGGGAATGAAAAAAGGGTAAAGCAAAATTCTAATGAAAGGCATCACATTCGCTGCTACTTGTCTATTTTACAAGTAAAAACACATCTTTGTTTTGGGAAAGTACACTTCACCTTTGAGGAAATACACAGACTTCAATTTTTATAACCCCAAGTAAATTTCTAATCAAGAAAAAACAGGTCTGATTCAGGACGTTTTTTCTTCAAAAACCCCCCAACCGCAGGTAGTTCTCCAAAAAGAAGCCAAATTCCACACCTCTTTAATAGATTTTACTCAATCCTTATTTGGACTAACTCCTAATCAGCTTGCTAGTTCTCACCGACTCCAATCCTTTTACCACTCCTTCATTTCAGCAATAGCTTGCCTAAGGTTGTTTTAAGGTGCAGATTTGGCCATACCCGAGCAGACTCCCAGGCAGCACAGACACACCTGAGAAATACGTATGCAGGTGAAGCAGTCACCTATGCAGGGCCACAGAGCAGCACGGGGCTACATTTGCAGAGTAAAGCTTTCAAAAGCACCTGGAAAACCTCCCTGATCATTTTCTGTTACATTTCAGACTGAAGTCTCACAAAAGACTTTGGATTTGAAGATGTGCACCCAGATAGATCGAATTAAAACCAGGAAAATCTCTCTGACAACTGGCTAAGCTGCACTATTGTCAAGTACAATCAACTTGCTTGTTTGGGCAAATAAAACACCTTGGCACATTTCCCAAATTGCCCTTTTATCCCCTCACCATTTTTTTTTTTTTCTGCTTAAATGAAAGATTATCAATCCCTGGAATCCAAACACAAGAGAGATATATATACCATATGGAGCTCAGTGTTAGCTATGTCAGTACAGAAACAGTTAAAAAAAACCCAAAACAACATTCTGTATCCAAAAGACTAATTTACTGAATTCCAATTCTTGAAACTTATTCCTCAAATAAGATAAACTTCAAACAAAGTAAGGAACAACTTTTATGCACCATCAATCTTTTCTACTTAAGTTTGAAGCAATATACCTTTCCATTGCATAAGAGTATGAGAACACTGAAGCAGATTTAAAATCCTAATGCAAACTTATAGTAAATACTAAGCTGCGGACAATGCTAGCAGATGCCTCCATGCAAGTTCTGTCTTTGTAATGATAAATTACGCTGCTTGCAAAGATTTTAAAGAAGACAACCAACTTTTTCTCTTCTTTTATCTTATTAACTAACACTGTACAGTCAACACACTGGGGGGGGGGGGGGGGCGGCCCCGCATA
>NW_009649940.1:2416439-2424265 GCF_000708025.1 Charadrius vociferus
GGGGGGGGAGCCTGAATCTACTGTCCACCTGTGCTCAGAATGACTGAGTTCAAAACTAGATCCTTATAACAGACATTTCTACCAATCCACCCGATATGCAAAATGCCTCTGTCACATAAAATGCTGCATTAAAACATGTTTTCAAACTCATAACCTACTGCACTTTACAACAAAGGAGCACTTACTGCCATTGTCGTCAGAATCCTCACTGCTGCTAGGAAGCCGACGTCGTTTCATGATCTCCACGGGAAACAGCAGGCAGCCTGCAAAGCAATGAGACAGCACTTAACCCAAGATAATAATACACAGTCATCAAGTTGTGTTTCTGATGGCATTTGAGGATTTACAGCACACAAAGGAAAACAAACAACTTTAAACAGCATCTGAAATATGAACAGTGAATATCTCAAGGATGCTTAATTAGGCAGTCATCATACGAGCAGGTGAACAAAACTGGAGAGTATCAATGGCAATCCCACCAACACTTTCACCCTAAAACAAAAACATATTTTGTTCTGAGAGGTCTTAAAATCACTGAATATCTGCAGCCAACGTGCTTAACTTCCCCTGCCCATTCTGACACTAGATTTGCAATACAGTAACATTCTTACTGCTTGTGTAAATATTTATTTGGCTAATATGTTTTTTGGAACCATTTTATTCCTGTTTAAAGTGCCAGATTTACGTAACCAAAGATTAAAGTCATCCACTTATATATATAAAAAAGAAACATCAGCAGTAGCAAGCCAAGTTTTCTCGGATTAACTAAAGATACATCATCTATACCCTGCAAGGCACCACCCTCTAAGGTAAGAGAGTTACTTCCTTCTGCAGGCACATTTCTAGTGCCATGCCTAACACTAACTGTTCTTCAGGAATTGATTACATTTCTGTAATTCCACCAACTGATTACACAGAAGCTCCTCCAAACTGCCAGACTTCTAGCAATACTGAGTTCAACTGCACGTGAACCAGTCATGTAAAGGCAAAAAGTTCAGTATCTTTTTAACTGCTATTTACAGGGCATTGGTTTTCTTGCATGTGTTCCCTGTGGAATGAAACCAAATTCAGAAAAATTAAGGAAGCTGTAAATAGCTAGTCAGCATTTATGTGTAAAAAGCTATTAAAAAGTCTAAGTTGAAGAGCAGTAAAAAACATGACAGGACAAGCGCAGAAAGGCACATCCACCATAAGTTAAACTGACAAGGACTCTAGATGCACATCAAATCCCCTGAGTCTTTGCTTACCACATATCAATCGTGATATCAACAAGATCTGGATGTTCTGCTAGCAGCAAAGCCCTCATACATACCTCTGGGGCGCAGATTTCTAATCAGACGCCAAAATACTTTTTTGCTTCTAGGTAGGTGCAGAAAATCTAACCTCCTCATTTTCCTGTGAGCTGGGATTCCCTAGAAACCTTTCAGCAAAACTCCTTTCATTGACCCTTCAGTATACAGTTGTTTACTACAACTCTATTCACTGAGAACGTCTCATTGTAATAAACTCGATAATGGTTTCTCAACTTTTATAAAACTAATTCCCAAAACAAGGAAACCCAAAAAGCCTAACCAAAGCCTGGCACCATTTCCAAAAAAGCACAAAAAAAAATCTTCTCCTCCAAAAGTGATTCATATAAAAAGAAATAAGCATTTTTTGAGGGAATATATTTTATCATCACTAGCAAACCACAACCAACTGAACCTCAGACTCTATTCCATACTTCCAGTCAAATTAATACAGTTTGTAAGAGCCCAAGCATTGCAGGATCGCTTCCTTTTTCATATCATACATGCGAACGGGGGGAAACCTCTCTCCCACGAAGTGACTTCCCAGAGTGGGATTTAACATGGCTGTCCTTGAAACATGTAACAGTTTAGAGCTGCAAACTTTGTTTGCTAAAGGTAGAGAGAAGCCAAACAGTTCACTAAGATCTTTTTCCACCATTTCACAGAGTAAAAGTTCACATACAATGTCCGATGTTAGAGAATAAAGAACCATAAATGACAACCTCTTACAGTGCTAGAAGAATTCTCTTTGAAGCAGAACAGAACTTTGTATGTATGGCAGATGGAAATGCTGCCAATAAATAAATACACAGACCAGCCTAGACCATCAAAACCATCTGAATACAGAGCTGGTATAAATGTGGCAGATCCAGAGCCAAGTTCTGACGGTCACTTATAAAGACAGAAAGCCAACATTCAGATCCAAAATGGGATAAGGCAGAACTGAAAAAACAACTAGCTGCTACAAGGCCAAAACCACAGGGTATCTATTCTGTAAGGTACTTTTTCTGGCAGTTCACATATTTTTCCTGTAATTTAAAGAAATATTAACAATAGCAATGTAAAAGAACATACTCACTTAGAACGCAAATACCTCCCATAAACAAAGTAAAGAGGACATGGAAGAAAACAAAGAAAAATTAAGTTATCTCAGAAATGTAACTTGCATATTCCTGCTCAAAATCGTCACCGCTTGGTTCATTCCCAAATGGTCTGAAAAGTACTATGCACTGCAAAGCCAAATAACATTGCATACATACACTGAGACACACTCATGAGCTTGCAGTGAAGAAAAAAAAAAAAAAAAAATAAAAAAATCGAAATTCTGCTCCTCCACATCTTTTTGGATAAGTGTATTTTGAGCTCATCTTCTCCTAGCCATACTTTCTGCAAGTGCACAAAATAAGGAAAGACCCAGAAGCTTCTCCTTCCGGCCACATGTCTTTAAAAAACAAAATAAACATCATCTTCGTTGTTGTTGTTTAAAGGAGAGAGTGGTATTCACACCTCCCAATTCAAGCACTCTCCACAATTCTTCAGGAAATAAGAGAAGCCAGAACAGAAGCCACTTTCCTGGAGTACAGAGTATTAGGTAAAGGCAACTAATTTCCTTGAGCACTCTATTTGGGTTTCTGAAGTTGGCCACATTGAAAAGCCCGTGTTCTCAAAAGCAACATTAAAAGAAACACCCCATTTGATGAAGCTTCTGTGAGATTCCTTTACAGATGTAGATGGGGTTAAAATCCAGAGATTTCATTTTCCCATCTTTGAACCTAACCTGAGTTTACAGGGAGCTAAATCAGATGGAAAAGCAGCATTTGGCTTCAACAGCAAATCTCAAACCTCCTAAGATTAACCCCCTAGAATTTTTGTCATCAGAAGTAACAGAACAGCTTTTTTCAACTCCTAAAATAATTTTAAACTGTTCCCACCAGATGTTCATATCCACAGTTCAGAACACACATTCTAGAGATAACACTACAACAGCTAATAAGAACTACAACCACAGAGATTGAAACACTGCTGCTCTTCAAGGTATCACAGTGCCTCTGCACCAAAGATTGTCAGTTTCTATCAGGTAATGATGACCTCAAGGCCACACAAGAACAGCATTAAAAATAAACACAGATTATGGATAGCAATGGTTAGGTGCAGGCTTTCCCTCTTCAACCATAGACATGCACATCTTCCCACCATGTTTACAGAACGCTGTGAACTCAAGTAACACTTTTTTAATCTTCAAGGGAAAAAAAACCAAACAAAACAACCAAACTATAGTAACTCATTCTTTATGGGACATCCTTAACTGACAATAAGGTGTTTTTATACTGAAAACGGCAGAATGGAAAAACCATCAAATTTTTCAGTAACATTACTTATCTCATTCTCTTTCCCAAACTGAAATTTGAGTGCCAGCAATATTACTTTTCTTTGAAATTCTCACTCTTCACTCATGAAAAAGTTGGTATTTTTCACTTTATTTTGATATACACTTGATATAATCAGATGCATGTACAATGCATCTGATCCAACTCTGATGTCATTAAAACATATTCTGAAACTGACGTAGATCTGTCAATTCCAGCAGGTCAGAGTAAAGGCCGGTTCATCAAGACTGACTGTACCACACCTAGTTTAATGGTACAAACTGGCTACCATCACTGTGCTTGTAAGCAAAGAGAATTCACTTGTAAGCATAAAAAGGGCGAAACATTTAAGCCAAGCTTTAGGATACCAATAATAAGGAAAAACGATGCACTCAGCCTGCAACACAAGCAGGACAGGAAGAGACCACCCAGGTTACTGAGCTGGATTCCCCAACAACTGCCTGCAACCACATAATTGCTGTTTAGTCCAGAAGTTTCCGCAAAACATTCACTGCACCCACACATGCCACAGAAAAACTTCACAACCCCTTTCGCAAAATGAACGCTTCTCTGAAGGAAGCAGCCAACCAAACACTGCCCTTGAACCCTGTATCTTCTATCACAAACATTTCTACAGTTGTTCGTCCCAAATTCTTACACCAGCCCCAAAAGGGCATTTGCCCATGTACTGTTCACCTGCAGAGTAAAGCCCAGCACTTGAAAAGCTATGACAGAGACCAGCAGCCCTAATATGATAAAAGGCTGCTGCACCACCAGCCCAAACATTCCCCGAGTTTTCAGTGACACATGTAAATTGCCAATAACCCAGCAACGTCCTTTCAATTTCACTTCCTTGAAAGATGATTGTTTCTTCATGTTAAAACGATCCTTTCAGAAATCAGATGGACCACCACACAGCACACTGACAGTTATTTCTCCTGAGGACTCTATTATAACATTTACCCATTTTTAGGGGGGACTCAGGCAAATGCCAGCCTTCAACCAAACACAGCTTTATAGAAACAGCCATAACTCTGCTGGCCATGTTACCCCTTTTCCAAGGGTGGACAGAACATCTAAGAGCGCTTTGTGCAATCACACCACCGTAATAAATGGCATAGATGGGGCAGAGGCCATGACTTTTTAACCACCAAGCACCCTCAGATGAGCCAGCGATAGCAGGGCAGTACTGGTGAGGCTGGCACAGCTTGCAATGCGCTTTGCTGCACTGCTCCAGAGGCTGAAGGCACTTGTGTTTCACTGAGACACGTCACCAGTGGCTTTTCCACCCTTCTTCGTCATGCTAGCTCTGAAAGCTAAGCCCTGGGTTTTACTCATTGATTAGGTAAAAACTTCAAACACACAAATGTAACTCTGGGTTTACCTGGTACAATTGCTTAGATGGTTTTTAAAGGCACGATTACGATGCCTGAAACATTTCTTCTGGCTCCTGTATTTTGGAGAGAGCACTAAGTCTTTTTCAAAATACTTGTAAAATGCTATGCAAATGAAATGACTAGATGATAATCCAGTATAATCAATGTCAGGCTACAAAATAAAATTCGGATTTATACTTCCTTGTGAAGATGCGCAACAAACGTCTAACTCTACACAAACCACTGGATACAGTTAGGAACACAGGCATTACCGTCTTCCCACTGTTTGCTGCCAGCTGCAGTGCAATGGGTTAGAATCAGCAACACAACACAGTACAGCAAATTCACTATTTTACCAGTATGCATTATCATGCCTCTCCGTTCTTAGCTCTGTAAGAGATTAATTTACAAGAACCAACAAAACCCAAAAAACACACCGGATAGCAATGCCGAGATCTTTCTTTTTACTTTTTTTCTCCCACACTGAAGTCCGAGGAGTTGCACAGATAAAGGTGAAAAAAACCCAAATCCTTCCTCACAGCAGAAATCCAGACATTACCCCATAAAATTGGCATGGCACAGCAGTGTGCATACATGTACACCCATGTGCAAGGCACCACACAACTTTTTATGCTACTACTATGCAATTAAGAACACTGTATACTTTTTTACTCAGTTTGACCCCAAGTAGAGCGATAATCAAAGAGAAAGATGTAAAGTGTGTCAGTCTTTGTTATGCAAATAGCTAAACAGAACCAGATTTTTAAAAATAATTATACACAAAAAAATCTACATCCTCAGGTCAAAGGTTTTACATAGCACAATTCTTACTACAGTATTTTTAAGGGCTGTATAAACCTCTGGGTAAAAAGTGTATAATTCAAACTCTGACAGACAATTAACTGTAACCATGTTAACGGGTGTCACTATAATAAACTGCACTGAACAGCTGCAAAGACAGAATGGGAAGAAAGCAGAATTATGACAGATGTACACCCTGAAGACAAACTGAAAAACTGGCTTTTCCTGAAAGTAACCCACTAACTGCAATGAAACTAAGACCCAATTATCTCTAGTATTCGAGAACGCTTCAAAACACTTATTGTACAAGTGTGACATAGTCTTAACGAAATGGATAGTAGATGAAGACATTTGGCTTCTACTACTGTACTCTTCTTAAACAGCTTGTTTATGACACCACCCAAGCCTTCACTGACACCTGACATTGACATAGCAAGAGAAAAAAACTGGTTTTTTTCTTCTATGCCCAGACAAAAAAAAAACCCAAACTACAACAGAAATAAGTTATACTACTAAAATTCACCTAAAACTTTGTAATTTCTCTTTATCACCTATGAAAGCTTTGATAGTGACATTTTATAGTCATAAAGACACAAGAAGAGTTCTTAAATGAAATACTACAGTATTATGTAGCACAGTCCACAGTACAAAAAAGCCACAGACCTTAAATGTGGAGAAAAAAAATCCTCCAAGTCCCGTGAAACAAAAAAGTATGTTCCGAGGCCAAGAGTGTTTGCCACAAGGAATACTTCTACTGACTTGAGCACACCTATTCAAAATTTCCCAAGGAAAGGCAGAAGCACAATTCGGACATATCAGCCCAACACTTCTCAGCAATCCACATGCTCATTTATGCACCTGTGCAAATCAACTCATAATGTTCCCTTACAATCTGGGCAGTGGCAGCAAATTATTCTCAAACTGTGCTGGTGAAACTGACGGCCCAAAATCTTGCACAATGACAAATTGGGCTCCACGAATTAATTCAACCCACCCTGCACTCACTGCAGTTCATCTCTTCCAGCTAGAAAAAGCTGTCAGCTTGGTCAGCTCCAGCTGAAAACAGGAGCGCGAAGCAGCAGTACTAACCACATGGAGAAAACATTTGAGGAAAGACTGGAAGTTTGGGGTTGTTTTTTTTTTTTACTACATTCTGTGAATTGGGAATGAAACCAGAGAAGCTGGAGGGGAAATCTGCAGCTGTGAGGGAAAAGGGGAGTTTATTATTATTATTTTATTTTAAACATATGTATTAAACATAGCTCAAAAGCAGGGAGCAAGTGGTATCTGAAGCCAGAGGGAAAATCCTGCCACTAAAACGTACAACCCTTGCTGTTGCAACAATATCCCACCGAGTGTGAGAAACCTCTAGAAATAGAATCATAACAAGCGTATTTTGGCATAACTTTTATGAAGGCTTTAGGTTTGCAAGTGTGGGCAGCTTTTGACTTTCTTAAAAGACAGCGCCTGCTTAAAAAGGAAATTACCCCAAATCACAGCTAAATCCTTCCCTAAAAAGAAAAAACGGGGCTAGCATAAAAGCATCTTCCCGCTTTAACATTAAAAGGTCAACTAAAACGTGTTGCTAAACGCTATCATAATTTCTAATACTACCTAACAAGTTCTCCAAGGAGCGGCAATCTATTTTTAACGCTCGCGTGCAGCCACAGACTGGCCGTTTGCATGTCACACAGGGCCGGCTCTTCCCGGAGGGCTGACGGGGCTCGGGATCCCACCGCCTTCCACCCACCTACGGGTGACTCTAATAAAACTTTACCCGAATAAAGCCGTCGGCTGCGGGAAAAGGAAGAGACGGAGGCAGGAGTTAGCCGGGGGCGCGCACTCCGCCCGGGGAGCGGAGGCTGTGGGAAACCGCCTCACAGGTGAGCGGTGCCTCTAACCCACCCGGCACGGACGGTCGCCACCCGCCGGGCCAACGGTTGCCAACTCGGGGCCGCCTTTCCAGAGGGCGGGAGCCGCGGGTTGGAGGGGAC
>NW_009649940.1:2425697-2426070 GCF_000708025.1 Charadrius vociferus
AGCGCCGGCCTCGGGCGGGGAAGGGACACACGCACACCCCGGAGAACCTATGACAGCCCGCTGCTCTCCGCCTCCAGCCGAACACTCACCCGTGGCCCCGGGCACACGAGTAACCGACTGCGGCTCTCCCGCTCCGAAAGGCAACTTCTGCTTAATTTCACCGATGAGCAGTTTTTATGCTTTCCAGGCATTTTTTTTTTCCTCTCCTACAAGCGAAAGCCAAGTGCGACCGGGGGGGTGTCAGTTTAACTAGAAAGCTGCTTCTGCACATAAACACCTCCTCCCCCACGCACACGCTCCCCGCCCTGAGCGAGAGGCGACGAGTCTGGTGGACATGTGGGTGACACGGTGACAGACGCCGGCCGTGGCTTCC
>NW_009649940.1:2427258-2518336 GCF_000708025.1 Charadrius vociferus
CCAGCGGGAACTGCAGCGCTGCAGGGCACAGCACTCCGCTGTTTTTTCAGGCGGAGAAACTGAGGCACGGCAAGAGTTAAACGCTTTGGCCACGTACACCGCGCGAAATCACCGGGGCAGGAATAAAACTGCGGGGTCCCCGTCCCCCGTTATCCCCCCAGCTCCCGAACTCTCATACTTCTCAAAGACTGGAAAGAGCTAACACATACTGAGGGTTCAGTTTACATCTTTCTAGTGGGAAACGAAATTATCTTAAATTGGCATCAAATTGCATACTAAACTTGCCATTATCAAAAAAAAAAAAGTGTTTAAATGCAGATTTCTTTATTTGCCACATAAAAGGCTTTACCTCACACCGTGCACCTGTGCTCCCTGAGCGAAGGAGAACTCCCCCTTTTGAGCAGAATTCCTCAGCAAATAGAGTATGAGGTAATAAACACCACGGAGAAGATTCAGCATAATCTCAGGCACAGAATTAAGACGATCTGTGGAAAGTAATCCCCATAGCATGCAAATACAAATTAATGCAGCCTCCACAGCAATATTAGTCTGCCAAAGAATCACACCTTAGTTCAACCGAGGAATTGGGTCATTACTCATCTGTGCAAACCAAGTCATTTATCCTGCCGTCTCACCCACCTACCTGCTCAATAATGAAACTACTTACACTGCTACACATCCTAAAAAGTTGTACTTTACTACAAAAATATCCTTCCCCCCCGCCCCCCAAGATATTTTTTCACTGCAAAAGTAAGACAGTCGTGGTTTTATTCGTAGAACAGCCTGAAGCATCTTTGGATTTTAGAGCCTAAGACTTTGATTCTCCTTATTTTCATCTACATGACAATAGAAAACACACACATTCTCTGCATTCTCCCGCATTTACTTACCTTGGTGTCCAGACCTGTGAAGATAACTAACAGAGTAGCTCTGCACACATCAGCAGTCTAATTAGAAGTAGCTCCACTGATGTCATTGATATCCACGGGATGGGGGCCCTTAGCTTCCTCCATTGACAGTGCAGCCATCGGGCACCCGTGGTCCTCCCTGCCACACACCGCATCCTAGCAATAGGCCACTTATTGCCAGAATTACATTCGGACACCCGTCAGCCTACCCCCGAGCTTCCAGGAACCTGCTCCAAGGACTACTTTTCAGTACTGCCAAAGGAGTCGGTGAGGGGAGACTTTGTTGATGTCTATTATCTGAACAGCACGTGCCCACTGCGCTGCGACGGTAGAAACGCCGGAAGAGATTAAGTCAGAGTTTTTTCACTCTGTGGTCTGCAGGCCCCTTGGGAGCTCATGGACTATTTCTCAGAAGTCCATAAAAAGTAATCAAGATTAGCAAAGCTATTGTCAGTTGGCATTTACAGAGGTATGCACCTGTACTGGATGAGTGATGATTATTTTTTTTTTAATATTGTCCATTGTAAAAGACTGAAGAATCACTGGAAATGCTGTTTGTCCCACTTTTCTGAGAACTTTCCAAGAAAGTTCAGAACTGGCTTCTGAGAAAGCCTTAAATATGAATGCACTCTAATTTCTAAAGAGGAATAATAGAAACTTTGCTGTCTCAAACTCCTTGGGTTTGACACAGTATTTTTGTTTTTCTTTAATTAGTTTTCCTTTGCATATACAGCCAAGTTTAAGTTACATCTTGTATTTTAGGAAACATTTCTCTTGGAAGCCATGTGAGGCCATACACGTAGGAACAGAACATGAATGTCTGCAGAATGGTGGGCTGTGTTTTTAGAAAGTAGCGACTAAAAATGCTATCTAAATTACTGTAGAAAACCCAACAGACGAGAGCCCTCTGCGCTGTAAAAGCGGCTAGTCCAGTCTTCATGAGGAAGGTAATGCAACTGGAACAGAGATGCTCTTTTGTCTCTGCGTGCAGTTTATCACTGAGACCACTCTGGAATAATGTACTCATACGTTTTAAAAGGGAATAGTGAAAAATTGAAGGGCTAGTAGCTGGAAGAATAATTTTCGAAAATAATGGAAGACGCTTCACAAAGCAAAGGTTGCATCCTTCAACGCTACAGGGATGAAGTTGTAAACTAGTATAGCTATGTGCAAACAGGGCAGAATATAACAAAGTGTACCAGAGTAAGCCACGGGCATCATTAATACAAAACAGCATGGGGCAAAAAAGGATCTACAAATGATCTACATCAAGTGATAGGTTGTTCACTGCGGAATCAGTGTTAGCAGCTCAAGACACCGTTCTGACTCCTGACGGAGAATCCCAGCAGTAGACACTGGGAAGGACTGTATGAGTGGTCCTCATTTGCTTCTCTACAAACTCAGTGCCCTGCTCAACCTGCCAGAGCGGGCAGGCTGCCTGCAACGACACAGAGGAGGATGGTAAAAGCGAGCCACGTGGGGCAAAGAGAGAAATCTTAATTCTGCATTGAACTTCTGACCACAGCCTGACTCTCATAGGAACCAAAACACGAGACGGCCTCACAGTAGTTTTCTGCTACCTCCACTGGCTAAATTTTAAGGCAATGGGTAAAATTCTGCTGGAGGTAGCGTCAGTAGGAGTTTTGCCATGGACATCAGTGGGGCCAGGATTTCAGCCTTCATCTCTAATAGATATTTACTCCCTCAGCAAAACAGGCATTTTGTTATAATAAATAATGTCATTAGACTCTCTGCCTCACTCGGTCATCTTTATACCAGTGTTAACCCTCATTCTAGGAGCACTCAGAGAATACATATCAGGCTTGGAGTTAGGCTTTGTACTAACACACAGAACTTCCGCTCCCTTCTCTGAACTGTTTCATCAGATATAGTCACTCCGTATTAAATTTTATAATTTTTTTTTGATCATTTATATGGTTTCCTAATGTCTCCCTCTTGATTGTTATTTCTGAGCAGATGCAGAAAGCCAAGGAAAGAATAGGTGGCTTTTCAGCACCTTTTTTCCAGCCTTTAGTGGAAATAAGTTGCTGCAGCAGTGTCTGATAAAATATTTTTTACTTACTTCTTTCTTTCTTTCTTAATTTAGTAGTACTCCTTTTACACTTGGAATCTTTTCCACTAATCGTTGCAGAATCTCCACACGTGAAGGTGGAGATGATAAAGTGGAGTTTCTCCCCACTGTTAAACTTAGCCTGAGTATCACTTAGAACTCAAAACTGTTCTTTTGGTCTTTTGGCTCCAGTTTTTAAAAACTTCTACTTCCATTTTCTCCTTCTTTATTTTGAGGATTAGAAACTTGAGGGGAAGAACACAGTACAGATCCAAACCAGCACTGTCAAGATTTTAGCTTGCACTTAATCTTCAAGACTAAGAACTTCCAGAGTGCTTTCACATCTCCTGTGAGAGATGTATGTATTGCAGAGAGATAAGACAGATGCACAGTTGGGCTAAATCCTGTGGAGGTGCATTTTGTCTCTAGTTGGTCTGCTCACATGAGCAAAGGAAAAAATAAAAGATTTTGACTCATGCATATGGAAATCTATACCACTTACAAATTGTGTAAGTGCAATATTTTTAACTCCTGCAGAAATAAAACTTGCTCACACAGCTTACGCACAGTTCTGTCTAATCCAAATACATCGTTTATGGCAACATGACACCTGACTGCTACGCAAAATGATGCCCAAAAAGATTAATTGGTGCTCTGACTTTTTCTCCCTTCTCATCTACAACACTGAATTTTGGTGTGTCTGGATTAGGGAGGTCAAGAAGGCTAAGCTCAGGTAATATGTTATTTTCTTTTGCTCTGCAGCTGATGTTTACAGCTACTAGGATTGCTTGTGGGAGGGATTTGCAGATTGACAGGCCGTACTCCAAAGATGTGCTTTCTCCCGTGTGCATAAGCCTCATTCTTCTGGTTTATAGTTCCTCTGTTTTACTGGAGGGTAGTTGTTGTGAGAGTCACTAGCTGGGTGTGTGAGCCAGTACCCCAGTAAGTAGAAGCTGCGCCCTTAAGGGATGAGGATGGAGAGGGATGAAAACGAAGCTTTAGAGCTGAACTTTAACATGCTATCAAACAGGGTGCTCGCAACAGAGAGACTAGTGTAGTCTTTCTAATGACAAAACTTGAGAAGCGGAGATTATAATATTCATTTTATGTGTGGGTAGGCAGGGGCATACAAAGGTTAAATCACTTGCACAAGTCACATGTTAAGTCAGCATTAAAACCAAGAATAGAAACCTAAAGTCATGCCTCTCAGTCCAAGGTTTCTAATGATTAAACTATATCCTCTCCTTTGGCCTGCTCTGTAGCACATACCACAGTACAAAGTATACCTCCATGACATTTTGCACACAGGTATCTTAAACTATTTTCGCAAGTCAAACCCAATCATTGCATGGATATGCAACCGCTGACATTGTATATTCATCTGCAAGTGAAGTGGGAAGAGGTATGCCCAATAGGCAAAATTTACTAAATTCCGAAATCTAAAAGTACAGCTACTGAAATCAGGTGTTTCCAAATTATACTAATTGAAAAGCGGAAGCTGACAGGAAACCAGTAGAACCAGAACCTCAAGGGAACAACCAGAAGCAGGCAGTTAACTTGCAGAACTGCAGGTTAAGCGGGCTGAAGCTGATGCATCACCTTTAAGGTAAACAACATAATTTTGTACATGATGAGAGAAGTAATTAGCAGCCAAGGTAATGCCCTAAGTACAGGAAGAATGGATTGTGGAAACCTCAGGCAAGTGAGAGTTTAGCAGCCACAGATCAAATCTCAGTTGAAGTATATACACGTGCCTATCTGGCAGCTCATCAAGCAACATTACACTGGCTAATCTAAATGAACTGCAATATTAAGTTGTGTTTGTGCAGGCAGAAATTATGTAGTGAAAGAAAGATGCTGTGACAAGACTTGTAGAAGAGTTCAAAAGAATCTGATTACAGATTTTCTGATTGCAGAGTGCGTCCTGATAACTGGTTGCTAAAAGTGCAGTGGTAGTACCAGTTTATTGGGAAAGTACAACAAAAATCACTTTCTTTTTTCAGTAACAACCTAGTGCCAAAATGACTTAAAAAAAATAAGGCAACTTCAACGCTGGATCCTTTGGAGTTAAAAAAAGATTAAATAAAAAGATCAGCTGATGAAATTGCTCTGAGCAGCTTGTGGTAATATTTCCGGAAAGAGCAGAAACCTTGGAAGTAGCTTCCCATGTGGCCCTTTTGGGTTCCACTGGGTACTTTATGGAATTGCCCCAGAGTTGCTTCTATTTGTGGTATCTCCTGGAACAGCCTCTTCCAAATGTGATGACTCACAATTCATTGAATTTAAAGCTGGTTCCAGACCATGAAACTGACATCTGCTGCAAAGGCCACGAGATCATACACCTTCCACGGCAGAAAACAGACCCAGGACAATTAGACATAAGTTACAATGCAGAGGAGATATTCTGTGTATCCTCAATAGGTACAGCTCCCTCTCCTCAGTTTAACAGTTTACTCAGTTTAACAGTTTATCAGTTTCCATGCTTGTAATCCCCCTTAGGCAATGTGTCAATCATAATTTTGACAAAGGGCAAATTTTCTCTCTGAATAGCTAGAGGTCCACTGATTTCAGATGCAATTGTCCTGAAACCTACTTCAAGTATTAGTAACTTTAGCTCAATGGTACACAGATGTAAGGCAACAAGGATGTAAAGAACCCATCCATTCTAAATGAAGAAAATGCTAGTCAAACAAATAGGCAACAACAAACTGTTGTTTACTTCAGCTATTTTACTTTAGCAATTACATGTTTTAGAAATTAAGTTACTCAGTGTTTAAAACACAGGAAAAATGATTGAGAAAAATAAGTGTCATTTTCTTGTGGCAATATTGATTGCTGAGCTTTCCGACAAGTTTCACGGCATAAGAAAGCACAAAAAACAATTTAGAAAGTTTTAATCAACATAAACGTAATAAAAGCTGCCTCATGTACTTCCAGTGCACTATTCTATATATTCAGAGGTTCAACACTACCAAACAGGACTCTGAACAAGAGGCTCAGAATATCCAGGACAAAAGAACCTTTACACCGTAGGGGAAGTTGAGTCCTTCTCTAACCTCCCTCCCTCCATCTCTCGCCTCAAGAAAAGGGCGGGGGGAATTGGGGTAAACAGGGCAGTTTATCCCATATATCAGTGGGCCACGTAACCTTGCAGCAGCCCTAGCTGACTGTCTCTGTATCTGGCTGGCATTAACACATAGCGAAAAGAATGCAGCCCGCACTTTTATGCTTCTGCTTTGCTAAGAGCTTATCAGAAATACACACCCAGTAAAAAATTCACAAACATAAGAAAAAGCCGCAGTACCCTTATCAGGTAGAGAATTATAATCTATTTTGCAAATAAGACATTGAGACATAATGAGAAAGAGATACAAATGAAAACTGCCCGTGGGAAAGCGAAGAGGCTCAATCTCATGATTCAGCCCTAATGTACTACAATAGCGTAATCCTTCAGTGCTGTTTGAAACATACACAATGCAAAAGGTCAACTATCCTTAACACTGCATTTGCACACTGGATGTGTCTAACCCCAAATTTCCGTTTCAGGCTCTAGGAGAGCAATGAGAGTTAGAGGAGGTAGCAGAGTCTTTGAACATGAAGATGTTCAGAGGCAGAACCTCAAACAGCTGCACAGTAAATTTTCAGTGCGCATAGTGCAAACACTCAGGATCTAAACAGCCCTCGAGTCATTTCGTACCATTTATAACAGTAATTCTGAAGTTACTGCGTGGGGTTTTTTTTAAATGGACAAAGGAGTTTATTGCTTATTTAGAAGTTACAGCTTCTTTGCTACTACTCAAAGCCGAGACTGCCACAGATATATTTAACTAAGCACACAGTGAAGAATGAAGAAAACTTGGAAATCAAATCATTACTGTGGCTCCTGTGAACTTTGCTTCACTAAGCAAAAAAACCTGCAGCAAACAAAATAGTCTCTGACCTTCCAGAACAACATTAAAAAAAAAAAAAAAAAAAAAAAGAGTCTGATCTGCTTATGTGGGCAGATTTTGGCACAGGGTAAACATCTATGTTTGCTCCTCAAATTGCACAAGTCAGAAAAGAATCTCTCTCTCTTTTATCCAGTACATGCTTTTAAACCATCGCGCATTTATGTTTCTTTGACAACCTGAGGCAGGTTACTTTCTTCACATGGAAGTGTGAGTACTGGGGCAAAGGAAACGTGCCGACAGGCTGTAATCTGGTATCTAAAGGAGGAATGGGCACATCCTGCTGCGAGCACAAGTATCCCTATGTAACTGCCAAAACCGCAGTTCCAGCCTACTCGGCTTCTCAAATATTCAGCCAACCATAGCAGCATCTCTGCCCTCGGCCAAAGCTAAAGGTGAGCCCACAGTGTCTCAGATCTCTTCTGGAAAAGGGCCCAAACTGCTTAAGGGAGCCAGGGAGAGTCTTCAGCCACAGCACACAAAGGGGAAAAAAAAAGTTTACGGAAGATAAGTTCAGGAAAGCCTGAAAGAGCGCCAGCCCCGCAGCAGACAGCCCCACGCCAGAGTACAATGTGTACTGGCGCTCTGGTGTAGTGCTTTGGATCAATAACATCTGTAATAAAGCACATATTGACTGATAGGCTGCACAGATGCACAGAGGGAGCAAAGGGATTTTTCCTCTCCCAACATGCTGGTGCCGGAGCCGAGAGCAATGATTTGGCTCTACCTTTACATGTTGATCTTTATTTCATGCTTTTCAAAGAGCTACTGCTGTGGATTCTTTGGGGTCCCCCTCTCTTTTAAGGAAATTAAGTCTCTTTCATGACTGCCTTAATAAAATGCTGCAAGCGTTGTGCACTCAGTAGTAGTACCTGCCACACGCCTCAGACATCCTAGTTAGCTCGTTTGCAGGAGTTCCATTTCAGTGAAGGAAATCGGTGACAGCAAAAAGATCCCAAACCTCAGGCAACGTAGTGAGAGACCAAGATCACCAATTGTGTAAGCCCTGTCATTTCATTTGAATGGAATGACTAAGTATTGAAAATGTGTACATCTGTCATAATACCGTCCCCAGCGAGGGAGCCCCATTAACCGAGTAAGCTGGTTACTCTTTGGAATACAATTAACATCAGCTGGTTAAATGTTTTAAATGCTTTTAAAGTCACCAAAGGTACACTAATGCCCTGAATTCTATATTTTTCCATGAAACAATAGCAGTCCAGAAAATCAAGCTACAATATCCCCACAAAATCCTTTTCTGCTACATACACACATGCATGCTTTGTTTTCGCAAATATCTCAAAGTCAGGAGATCTCCAAGCCAACCTAAGGGAAGGCTGATACTTGTCTTATTTTAAAAATTCCATCCATGTACCTACAGTTTGTAAGCAACCACTGAAACCAAAAGCATGAGTCGAAATTCTCTTTTCACTGGGAATGAGTGTTTATGCCACTAACTTCCGTGGAGCTAGGATTTTTCCTGAGCCTATGTTTTATAATTACAAAGAATTCTATATAGCCATTGCCATTCAAACTGCATGACATTTTTTAATAAACTGATTTATCAAACACAATGCGCTGTACTCTGATTGAAGACCACCATTTCATCCTGAACATCAAATGAGGAATTAGTTGACAGAGAGTTTAAAAGCTACGTGTCATTTCCAGCATATGCACCAAATGGAATCATAGTTAGCAAGGTGTTTGCTACACTAATCCTGTTTACACGTCATAGCACAAAAATAGACACATTTAACCCTGTGAAAATTTAGGCCAAGTCTGAGAGCATTAAGCACAAGTAAAACCAAAAATGTGTTAGGTTACCGAGACCAGGTTCAAAGGGCTTTGATGTCCAAGGCTAAAAATGTAGTTCAGCAAATTCTTGCTCATTTGTCCGGCTCTGGAATAGTCTAAACTTACTCAGTACCTCCCTGCACGATTGCAACATTCCTTGAAGTTCTGCAGCTCTTATTTTTTTGGCACGATGTGAACTGCTTCAGTTTGCATAACGAGGTCACGGCTTCAGTCTCAGCCCAGGGAAGCCAGATGCGATGGTCTAGGGCTACCTATTGGTTAGACGCTTCCACTTTCTCCAAGCTGAATTTCGCAACACTGCGCTGAAGAGCCAAAGGGCCTGCTGGTTCTCATCCCACTTCATGACTCGTATGCGCTGTGTTGCACAATGCCTCAACTTTAATAAAAGAGATGGAGAACACACGTCGCGGCCCAAGTTTTGAGCTAAATCATTATATCTCATATCTTTGTACTTACTAATTTTGTTCTGACTATACTGCTTTTTAAAAACTGCAGAAAAAAACTCTTAATGCTTGACTCATTTTTTTAAAACAACACTAATATTTGAGGTCTGAGACTTGCATAAGACTTTGGCTGGATGTGCTACAGACATAGGACACCAACTAAAATATCTTAACTTTTTTGTATTTTTAACCTCTATTAATAACACCAGTACATTCGGCTCACACTTCCCTATTGAGATATCCTTTTGTTCCACATACAGGAAAAACTCCTATATATGTAGGCCACAGCTTGCAAAAATAAACAAATAATACATTTGCTAAGAGATGAAGTTCCTAAGTATGCTATAGTGCTTGACAGTGACAACAAACCGCATGAATTTCCTCAAGAAAAAACACTTTTGCAAGAAACAAGTTAAGTTGTAATTTTTTTTCATTGCAGTAAGGTTACGTCACTGTTATCTCTTGGGTACAGATGACACTAATAACCATGTGCCTGAACTCCAGCTAAATTATCAGTTTCCTTTAAATAGTTTGAGGGAAGAAAAACAGCAAGAAGGCTGTGTAGGAAAGCTTGCTCTTGAGCCTAATGTTGAAAATTCTTTCAGTTTAGCCTCTGAATTTTTTTCTACAGGTTTTCATATACAAAAAATTATAATTTGTGCATACAGACTCAGTAAGTGCCTATGTAGTTAGTAGCTGTGCACACTAAGGCTGTCCCTAGACAAGTTCTAGCTATTCAGCCCAAGCGTTTTAAATGATCTCCACCCTTTAAGAGACTCTTTGCCTTTGTTGAAGGTACTTATTTTAACCCTGAACTCACTGGTCCCCGTGAGTAGCATTATGTTTTCCAATGACGTTACACAGAAGCGTGCATACCCAAATGTTTGTAAGTCAGGTTCTGAAGAGGACACCTTAATCCCTTGATTCCCATAAAATGCGTCACACTTCAAAAATTGTCTCATATAGTTGCTGTAAATTTCAGGTTGTAGAATGCCGCGCACCGCTGAATTGACTGCTGATGCTTCAGCTGGATCCTCCATGTCTCTGCAAACACCTTCTCGAAGCTAAAAGAGTATCTACCCATAACACAGTGTCCTGTCCACCAGGATTCAGCTAAACATTCAGGTGCTATTCATGACCAGAAATCCACAGCCAAATACAGGTAGGACCAAGAGCATTCTAAGATTTCTACAGCAAAATGTAATGACTTCATTTTAATAGGTAAACATGATGAGCTCCACGAATGACTGCTGAGGCATTAGAGATCATTAGTCCCACAGAGAAAGCACTAACATCCTGCAGTATCAAATTGTTTATCGCTAATTTACAGAGACTGCATCCACAAATACATTTCTATCACTTTGTAGTTGCTTAATTAATTACATATATTAAGCAAATTAAACTGAAGGAGGCAGCGAGTACTCCCAGGGCAACCAATGGCTATGTCAGCAGCAATTTGCTTCTTCTCCATTCAGAGAAGTCCTCCCAATTTTCTTTTTCTTTTAGTGGCAAAGAGGATCATAAAAGGATGAAAGCTGTGATCTTACTCACGCAGCGGAAATCAAGAGACTTCTATTGCGTTGAGATTAGTGCAATGACTCCAAGAGAAGAACTTCACAAACGTGCATGAGTGAACAAGCAACCCAAACTTTGGGGAATCTTCAGATCACAATCAGAACAACCCAGTGCAGCTTTTTATTATGATAAGACCAGAAGAAGCCCACAGATAGCGATAAAGCACATAGGTTTCTGCAAATTCATTCTGAACTTCATATGTAGAGTCTTCTAGAAAAGTATGATTTATAGAAACTAACATTTAAATAGTTTAACTGTTTTAATATATCAGATTAACACTAATGACTATAATATTTACTTATTTGTTCTCTTTATATAAAACGTTGTTAGAGGCAATTGTAAGCTCATACTTAATAACTTCTTGGATAAAGCTGTTCTGCTAATTAATTTTCCTCTTGTATAAAATAACACAAAAGAAAAATCAATGCTCTGATCTCGAGTGGTTAAAAAAATAGAATGTTATTTTGCTTGAAAACAAAGCAAAAACAACAGCAAAACAGGTTTTGTCCCTTATTTTCAATACCATACAGGCTGCTGTGAAGAAACTGAACTGCCTGCCAGGCAGACCCAGTACCTCCACAAACATTGTTTCACGCACATTTACGTCCAGAGGCATCAATTGGAGTATGATCATACTTAAAATTAGACAACTTCATAAGTTTTTGTCAGACTGGGTGCTTACATGCCCCAGGCAATTAACTATTTACTTTTTCTAAAAAGAAAGCAATGTACTGGTGATTTCGATTTAAATGTTTAGGAGGCAGTTCCTCTTTTTATATTGCTTAACACATGTTCTGTTCAGACCTTGTACCATGTTATCCCCATTGTGTGTACATATATATTTTTGGTCACACTGACAACAGAACGTATACATAAAATACCACCACAGCCAGTTGATCTAAAATGTGTACCCGTTTTTGTTAATTTAGAAAATACAGATTTTTCCTGACAATCTAAAAATCATCTTATAAAAATAATTTCTGATATTTGTGGAACTCTATTTGAATTTGGAAAAAAAAAGATATTGGCATTCACTTTTCCTGTACTATAAGAGTACAGGACATTTGAGCATCATTTCTTCCTCTCTCGTACAAAAAAAAAAAAAAAAACCCAACCAAACAACAACAACAAAAGCCACACACCAAAAAACCTAACCAGAAGGGAACATACATTAAGGGCAATTCCACAGCTATTTTGTGGTAAATGATAAACCAGAAAGCGTTCCTTAGTGGATGTGCAGAATGCACGATCCAGAGCTTGGAATGTCCTCATTTCCTGACACATTTCCCTTGTTTCATCTATGTAAGAACTGCTGATTGCTACATTTCATAGGGAGAGGCAACCTTATTCTTCACTAGGTGCCAGACTTAGGAATGACTAATTCTTCTGTTCTAGTATTACACTAGCAGTTCTGAAAGCAAAAAGACATAAAATTGAGGGTTAATGCCTCTCCCCAAATTTTTACCCCAGTTTTGGGACATCATTTTTGGAATCTTCTCAGAATACTCTGTGAAATGTTAAATTTGCCCCATGATACAAGGTCAAAGCACTTCTTCCATACTTGCTGATACCAGTCTTCATACTTTGGATTAAAGGTCAAATGACTCAAACAACTTAAATCCTACGCAACTAAAAGGAAAGCAGAACAGAAGTTGATGACCAGAACAGCAGAACATTTGAAGTCTTTCACTCCAGGTCCTCCAGACCCTTGTAGTGGTTTTACTTTAACGTCCAAATCTTTGCCATGATTACAGTAAACATTTCTTGAATGAACAAAAAGCCCTCTGATAAGCAGCAAAACCAGTAGATTGACTAAAGAATTTCATTGATACAGACCACAGCATTAACATTATCAGGAGAAAATTGCTCGTTAGATATACCAAGCTCCAACTGTCTAAGAAAACAATCTGCAATTTGGTTTCTTACTTCAAAGCAGGAGCTGGCTATACAAATTTTCCTGGAAAATGCGCTAGCTTGAGCCCAAAATCTGATGAGCCATCTCTTCCTACAAATAGGTAACTAAAGCATAACAGCATTTTACTAATGTATTTATAATCTACATGGTCAAAGTAAATAGCACTTTTCGAAGTATCTCTTCACCAGAAATCACAGGCTACACCTGGCTGCCAAAACACAAATTATATGTTCCCTCAAAGGTTACTCTGCTTCAGTCAATATAAAGTTTCCTCATTGAAATTCTTTCACTAACTGAGGAGAACCTGTCTTGCATCTTTTCTTTAATTTTAATGGTTCTTATTTCCTCTTCTCCTGTTCCTCACGGGTATTCTTTATGTTGTTTCCATTCCTGGCAGCTGTTCCTCCCAACAGCTGCAACAGCAGCGAGAGACAGAAGTCGCTTGGACTCTGTTGGCCACGCAAAAGCATCCCACTGGTGGTCCCCTGATTACTAAATGCAGCATGGTTAGTTGAGCAAGAGCACCCTCTTTCTGAAGCAATTTTTGTGCCAGGAAGCCTTGCTGGTTTTCACAGTGGGCGAGTATCCTGTGACTGAGCGAGATTTGGACTTCTCCAGCCAGCTCAGCTTTATAAACACGTCACAGTCTGAAAACAGCTGTCTAGACATTCATCAAGCTGTTGGGTTTCAGCCCTCCATATTTAGTCTTCATGTGTCTAGGCTTGCTTGGATTGAACAGGCTTAAATATTCTCTCTTTCTTTGGCATCTTTGGTACATTTCCAGAGCACTCACTAGCTCTCTTTCATGAGACTTCCTAGTCCAACTGCTGTTCTGAATCAACCAACGCTAACCCTCCTCAAAACAGGCTCTTTTCTACATCTGTGCTTCAGAACACTCCAATTTTCAGCTCATTTCTTCAGGAGGCACATGGCTACTGAAGCAAACTGATCCTTAACTCTGTGTGCAACTTAATACCTGCAAATCTCCATTTTAGGAAGCACATGCAGTTTGTAGATTTAGCTTTTAAAAATGTCTTACACCCACGTACATACATACCTACCCGATTCTTTAAATAGTCTAAATGGTGTCCAAGACTAAGATTAAAGTCCACTAAGAAGTACACAATTATCCCTATTCTACATAGAGCTGCTTCTCTGAAACAAAAAGCCCACCAACCGTTAGCTTTTCCTCACTTCTCAGTCAGCGTACTTGTTTTCTCCATTCCAAACACAGCTAGCAAAAGACCTGCAAATCCAGATTTCTTTTCATGGTATTACACAGATAAGTTCCTCCTTCTGCAAGGTGAGCCAGTCCTTGCTTACCTGGCAGCATGGTTAGGTTTTTTTTCTGCCCGCTACTCCTAGCATGTTTGTTAAATTGCACTCCTAATTCAAATGTCACTGAGTTGTCATAGTCCAAGCACCTAATACATAGTAGTCAATGCCTAGACAGTTGAATCTTTTCTTCTTCCACTCCCAGGAATTATTTCTGTAGGGAAGGCCATACGCTGGCCTTCAGTTAATAAAGCTACACAGAAAAAAATGGTTGCGTAAAACTTGTGGAATGCATCATTATGCATATTCTATGATGCATTCTGCATCATAGAAATAATGCAGAAATGGCCTTATCCTTTGCATCATAAAGCTGACGGTTCTCTGAGTCCATTTTCTCAATTATTGTACACTTTGTAATAATTAAAGAAATTTCAGAAAGTAAATGGAGTTTGCTAATTTATCAGTAGATATTGAGGTTTAAACTTAAGGACTACCTCCATAGTAAAAAGCAAATTGCAGAATAAGAGAGAAAGCAGCAGGAAAGAATAATTTCTCTTTAATTTGATTGGCTTCAGTAACAAACATTCAGAGAAAAATCACGATGGCAATTTTTTTAAAAGCATCCATGTCATGGTTTGAGATGTGGCCGGAATTATGCTACCTATAGTCTTGCAGTTTAGAAGGAAAGCCACTATGTAAAAACAAACAGCCCAAGATTTTAAACATGAAAGCATTTCTCGGGAGTTCTACAATGCCAATCAGTGAAATTCAGGTCTGTGAGTACAGTTCCGTTAAAGTCACCATCATTGAGAAACAGCTCTCCCGTGCTTCAGAAATGTGATCTCTCAATACAGATAAGAGTCCTTTGCATTTATTTTCGTGATGAAAATAAGATCTACAACTCTTTTAACTCAGCAAAGAAGATCGATGAAAGAACTGAATTCTATTTCACTCTGGTAGCCATCAATAGAATTCCCTACTAAAATTCTGTCACATACATCTGATAACATCAGGATTAGAGAGATGCTAAATATTAAGCATCTGCTTTAGCGACTAAGAGACCAAACTGCTGTGCTGATGACCTGTATTTGTCAGTAGCCTTTATTAGTGATGGTAAAATCTAAACTGAGCTTTGTAGCCTATCATTTATTAAAGTGCTATTCTTTTCAAAACAGCACCAAAATGCTGGTATTTAAGCCTATTTTTAGGATGTCCACCTGACTTTAAATACTTTTTTGGAGGTTGTTAAGAATACAGCATAATTGCGGCTACACTTTCATTAGGAAGTTATGCAGCACAATCAGAACAAGTCTGAAGAGCAAAATAGGTGTTGGTGAAAAGCAAAGCCCCATGCTACAGCTGTTTCTGGAGGGAAGCTTTTTACTAGCTCTACCCCAGTCTCCTGCATGGAACGACCCGTAGCAGTTAAAGCACTTCAAATATGCTCCTGTAGCCTGCCTTTTGGATTAGTTTAACCTAAAAGGAACTCAGTTTGTGTTCTCCAAGACAATTTGACAACACAAAACAACACAAGGCAAGGAAGGAGGATGGAAAGATTCATGTCACCAGGACATTCCTCCTCTGAAGTAATATATTAACATATATGCACCTTGTGATGATCAGCAGAAATACTCGAGGCAGAAACCATTTAATATGGAAGAAAAGGATAGAAACAGCATGTTTTCCATGAGGGTTCTAATCTTAAAAGTTTTCTCTGATTTAATCACCCAGTACCTTTTCAGGAATGTTACAAAGCCTGCTGACTTTGGAGTAACCTTTTAGGAAACACAAAAAGACTACAGCCAAGACGTCTGTTTAGTATTAAGGTACCTTAAGGGAACTTAAATGGGACCGTGGTAGGAAAAGTAAAATTAGAAGAAAAAGTTGCACTGTTCAGACATTTTTTCTTTGAAAGAAAAGCAATTGTCTGTAGCAATATGGACACAGATGTTTTCAGAAACAGAAATAAAATACAGATGCTGGAGACTAAGTGAACTTCATATCTGTATATAGGTCCAGATTGTCTCAAGAAGAATGAGAATCAGATTCTGCTGTTCATTTCGCGTGTGCACCATCACTAAAGCACCAAGGGGTTCTCCAAGTTGTAAATTCATTCATCGTTGCATCTAAGAGTGGGACACCTTCTGGTAAGCCTGATCCTTCAACATTCATCCCCACTAAACTTAAAGGATATAACAAGTCAGTGTAATTAAACAGGAATTCTGACATACTGAGCCATTGCCATCTCTTCTCTGTAAATTGAACCCAGACCCATGGCCCAGGAGTTCAGGTTTCTGTGGTCTGAGGCTGAGTTCTGCAAAGCACAGAGGTATGACCTTGGCTCAGCTTTATGGAAAAATTACTGTCGAGCTGTGAGAGAGCGTGCAAGCTAAAACAATGCAAGATGAGAAGAAGTAAAAGTAATGAGAAGTAAAAGAAGTAAAAAGACAGACTAAAGTGAAATTTTTGAGTTGGAAGCAGTAACTCAAGGACTCGAGAGACAAATACTGCCATGAAAAGGTATAAACCCCCAAAGAAGTAATAATCAAAAGTCAGCAAGATGAAGAAAGAGTTTGTTCCAAGAAGCAGCCAAGGCCAATGCTTCTCCACCTAACCGACCAGCAGACACTCATCAGGTGTTTGCACTAGGAGTGGTGCACACATTTCAGGTTGGCTTAATAGAATGTTGTTCCTACCAATGTGCTAGCCAATAAATAATTACTGGGTACACATTGGTTGTGTACTTGCAAGTCTCTATGCACAGTAAAGATATCAATACTATCAATTTGGATACCTATTTTGATACCAATAGACATTGCTACTTACTGATTTCAATATCCATTGGCATTGTTACCCATTGATTTAAAACCTTTGATATAGACAGACATTGATACCTACACACATCATTACCTTTTGATATCAATAAGCATCAACGCCTATCAATAGCAACAGCTTTCAATACTGAGAAGCATCAATACCTATAATTTTTAATACTGATGTCAATACCTATCAAAAAGCATTGATACCTACCGATAAGTATAGTTATCAGTACCTCTTGATTTTGAAACCAAATCTCAATATTGGCATGCACCAAAATCTATTTCAATACCAATTTTGATAACAAAAGACATTGAAAGAGTATGGCACTAACTGAAAGGAATCAACACCTATTAATATCAATATCTGTCAATACCAATCACGATAGCGATAGACATCGATAGCTTTCAGTATCAATAGGCATCTATACCTATCAATTTCAATATTGATTTTGACATCATTAGGCATTGATACTTACTGATATCAACAGGTATCAAAAGGTAGGCATTGATGCCTATCAATTTCTATACTGATTTTGAAATCAATAGCCATCAGTAGACATTGGTTGGCATCAATATCAATTTCAATAGCTGCTGATTTCAAGTCATCTACCCCTATTGATTTTGATGCTAATTTTTATATCAATAGGCATCTATACAGATTGATGTTGATACCTTCCAATAGAAATACCATTTTTAATACCTATCGATAGCTAGGTATTGATAAGTATTGATAGACTAATTTAGATAAGCATTGATACCTATCAACATTGATCCTGTTTGATAGACATAAATACTTATCGTTATGGTAGTCATCAGTAGATAACAATACTAATTGATAAGCATCGATAACTACGAATTTTGATACCAATTTATTTTTATACCTATCAATGCCAAACAATTTCAATACCTGGGTATATTAAGACACATCAGCTCATATGGATGTTTACATTCTCACCAAAGAGCCATACGAAGTTTTGGTACGCAGTTTATAGGTGGTATTATTTGGTATGGAGTTTGTTCACTTCTGCTATACCTCCCAGAACAAAATATTGAAGACAAAGCATATTATCCTATAAGATATTTTACATTCACATTCAGGTGTGCAAAATCCTGCATTGCAAAGGTCAGTGAGCATGTGCAAAATCACAGGTACATATGCAGTGATCATTTGTTAATAGCTGGTTCTTAACATTTAGACAGAGGACAAAAATATAATAGTCTTGTTATTTCCTTATTTCCGGGAGTTCTGAGTATTTCCATATTGCTCAAATTCATTTGGTTTTCTTCGAAGTCAGTTCTCTTTAAAACAGGTAAGTTTGCCTTAAGCATCTCTCCAGATAGTTCAGTTTCAGCCTCCAGAGGTGCAATTCTTTCTTTCAAGTTTTGCAGCATTTTTAGTTCTCTTTAGATTTCTCTCTACAGTACTCTGTAGAGAGGGTCCTCTGACATGCCCACAGTTTTGTTTCTGAAGGCTGACAACACAGACAGCCATATCGTCTTTTTCACTTTCAGCTGCAAACACCACGTCTCAGTCCCACACACACACCTCCAAACCCAGCAGGGCGAGACAGACGCAATCCCACAGAGCTGCCTAAGAAGCTACAGTGCCACATGGAAAGACAGTTGGATTTACTGGCATTGTTTCTCATTTTCAATATTTTGTCGACTCTGGATTTTGGGTTTAAAATTGCTTATGTGACTAAAGGAAAACTGATAGCTACAAAAGATATTGCTTGCTCATGTTATCCTAACAGGGATCAGTGTTGCAACCAGAGTATCAGCATGTGTGGTGTCACTGGCACCTCCCGAAGAGGCAAGTTTTCAAAGTTCACCTCTTGTCTGCTGGAGAAGGTTAGGATCCCCAGACTAATGCTTCTTGCTGATGGTAAATGTCACCATGGTATCGCATGACCACAACTAGTTTAAAAAAGTCTGACATTTAAAAGATACCCACTTAGAAATCGCCTCCCAACTACATCACTGATGAAGTACTGAGTAGCAATAAAAACCACTGTCTAGCAATTCAAACAACCTCCCTCCAGCACTTTCATTTTTACCAAGGGCATTTCCCATGCAAATAGTGACTCTGCCCAAATCCCGTTACCTTAAAAACATTAACAAGATTCCCAACCGTAAGGAGCACGGCTGATGGCCAATACTGAATCAGGGAAGTCAGGATGGATATAATACACTGTAGCAACACCTGCCACACCAAACCTGAGAATGAAAAAGATGACTGGTCTCCACCCTTAAGTAATGTATACCAATATAAATGGTATCCCAACATCTGGGCAGTTGCTTCATGAAGAAAACTGTCGCAAAGTGTGACAGAGGTTTTTAATAAAAACTGGCATAGTTTTTTACAAGTTATAACAGATGCCTTCATGAGTATTTAGCTACAGAAACAGAGGGATGCACTTTGCAAACAAAACGAGTTAAAGATTAAATGGCTGAAAGGGCTGAGGGCAAGCACCTTAGCTTTTAGGTTATTTCACATCAGGAATTAACTTAACCCAAAGCGACTGGTTTAGCAGATCTGCGAGGTCGGTGGTGAAATGCCTCTTATCTCCATCATATTTGGTTTCGGAGGGTTACTTTGGATCAGAGCCTGGCCCAGGGCCAAAACAAAACTGTTCAAAACTTTCTGAAGGGAATTTTATCCTCCAGAGCTTCACGACCTAAACTACAGGTCTCTCCAAGAAGCGCTGCACTGCCTTCTCATTTCTTACAAGCATTTCAGCACCACGTTAACATCACTTACAAATGCAGAGAGACCCAAAAAAGAGAGAGGCTGGGTGCTGCACTTGGGTCACAACTACGCCATGCAGCGCTACAGGCTTGGGGCAGAGTGGCTGGAAAGCTGCCGGCAGAAAAGGACATTTCTATGAATATGAGCCAGCTGTGTGCCCAGGTGGCCAAGGAGGCCAAAGGCATCCTAGCCTGAATCAGGAATAGTGTGGTGAGCAGGATTGGGGAAGTGATCATCCCCCTGTACTCGGCACTGGTGAGGCCCCACCTCAACTACAGTGTTCAGTTTTGGGCCCCTCACTACAAGAAGGACATTGAGGTGTTGGAGCATGTCCAGAGAAGGGCTGCAAAGCTGGTGAGGGGTCTGGAGGACAAGTCTGATGAGGAACGACTGAGGGAACTGGGGTTGTTTAGCCTGGAGAAGAGGAGGCGAGAGGAGACCTTATCACTCTCTACAACTACCTGAAAGGAGATTGTAGAGAGGTGGGGGCTGACCTCTTCTCCCTGGTGACACTGATAGGATGAGAGGAAATGGGTTCAAGTTATGTCAGAGGAGGTTTAGATTGGATATTAGGAAATTTTTTTTCACTAAAAGGGTTATTAAACATTGGAATAGGCTGCCCAGCGACGTGGTGGATTCGCCATCCCTGGAGGTGTTTAAAAAATGGGTCGATGTGGTACTTGAGGACATGGTTTAGAAGTGGTTTTGTCAGGATAGATTAATGGTTGGACTTGATGATCTTAAAAGTCCCTTCCAACCTCAGCAATTCTATGATTTGGGTGCCCGTTTACACCATGGGACATGCTGCAGGCCCACTGTGACACTGGACTCTTGTACTGGGTCTGTCTGGGATGGAATTAACTTTTTTCATAGCAGCACATATGGTGCTCTGTTTCAGATTTGCAACTAAAACAGTGTTGATAACACAGGAATGTTTTGGCTATGGCTGAGCAGTGCTTGCGCAGTGCCATCTTTTTTCCTCACTCTGCATGCCCAACCCCACCCTCCTGGAAAGTAGGCTGGGGGTGGGCAAGAAATTTGGAGGGGGCACTGCCAGGACAGGTGACCCAAACCATCTGAAGGGATATCCCATACCATGTAATGTCATGCTCAGCAATTAAAAACTGGGAGGTTTTGTCTTCCAAGGTAGCCGTTGCTCAGAGACTAGCTGGGCAGCGGTGTGATAAGGGGAAGAGGTGACTGATTGGCCTTGCATCACTTGTCCTTTTTTCCCCTCCTTTTTCCCCATCGCTTACAAGACTGTCTTTAACTTGACCCATGATTTTTTTTGCTTGCGATCGTGCTACTCTCTCCTTTGTCCCACTGAGAGGGGGACCAAGTGAGCTGCTGACTGGGTGCTTAGCTGCTGGCTGGGGTAGACCCACAACAGTCATAAAGCCATATCCCTCTACCATCAGGCTACTAAGAGAAAGGGCAGATGAAGGAAAGCTTGATAAGAGCCGTTAAAGCAGCAGGCAAAGTACAGCAGAGGGAAAGTTAATAACAGGGAATCAGATGGCAGAGCCAGCTTGGGTGTGAGGGATGACACCCTCTCAGCAAGAAAACATTCTCTTTCCCCCCTTTTATTGAGACACAAATTTCTGTCCTATCCTGCGCCCCCCTTTTTGTAGCCTGTGCCATAGAGGAAGGAGGTAGAAAATCTCGTGTTGCCTAAGACTGAAGGATAAGTGATCTCAGGACAGCATGGGCTTCTTACCAGCTTTTGCTGGGAACCTGCTCAATTCCCTGCACACTCACGTGCTAGGGGGCTGTGGAGAATGCTGTGGGCTGCCCTCTCTGGCATTCATGCTGGTGCACAAGTCCGCCTACATCTCCATCCCGTACTGGTAACAGTATGGTACTACATGAACTCAACACCCTGTTTGGAGTAAAGGCATGGCAACACACAATAGCCGACAATAGACGTTTCTCTCTTTCCAACTCCGAGACTTATAACTGATCCTGTCTGCAAGCTCTTGCCTGAAACTAGGAACAAACACAGCTCCCAGACTCCTAAAATGAGAGGGATGACTCCGCGCTGCACAGCATTTCTGCAGAGGGACTCACACGACTACAGACACAGTCGCAGCAGCAAGACTGCATCCTTGCAGCCCCGCTTCAGGGGCTGACTGAGGATGGGGGACACAGAAACTTCTTGTTGAGACATGCAGGGGAGAGAGGGGTTACTGCAATCAACCAGCACCTCAGCCGACAACTGCTTTGTATTTCAGACAAGCAGAAACCTCCCAAAGGTACTTACTCTTGTATTTGTGGGTCCGGGACAGGCTCCTGTGAGCAGGCTAATCCACAGCAGTTACCGTGAGAAGGGGGCTGCATTGTAGGTTCTCAGCACAGAGCCTAGGAGAGCTGCGTTTTCACAGCATGCATTAAACACAGCTCCCCAATACCGGGGCTGAGCTAGGCACTCTCGCAGAGTTGGGACGGGAGAGGTAATTTCTGGGATGGCTGTTCCATAGAGGAATTTTTCCACAGCTGATGGCTCTGGAGGAAATGTTTTAAAGGTATACTGGCCTCTGTCAGACCAGCAGTACGCGTAGTTTTGCTGTGGCTCTGAGCCCGATGCTGTGAGCCTACCAGAAAGGTCAGGCACTGCCTCCCCCGGCCCCAGAGCAACATACAGAAAAAGCAGCACACTTTGTGGGGCTGGAATCCAGAACACTGGCACAAGGGGTTGTTGACACCAGGGTTGGCTGGAAGCACAGATGGAGATATTTCTTGGCCTGCCCCTGCAGGAGCCTTCTGCAGGGAACAGGGATCCTGGAGCAAGCGCCAGAACGGGTGCTCTCCTCTGGATTCTCCTACATGGTGTTTCTGTCACAGGGGGTGCTGGAGTCCAGACGTGACACCAGCTTGCTGGCACGCTCCCAAACAAAGATCCTTTCAAGCTCCCCTTAAAGAGTACACATCTGCTCTGGTGTTCCCAAGCATAGATGTTGTTCTTGACCTTCAAGGACTCTACCTTCACTTTTTTTATCTGAATTCCTCATTGCTTGCCAGTCGCCTCTATCAGCAGCCATCATGAGATCAATGACTTCGAGGTAGGCAGCAGGATTATGTGATGGCACTAAAATCCCAACCCTTGCACAACTCAAAAACAGTTCCTTGGCGAGCCAAGTTGCAGGTCTCTGAATTTTATGAGGCAAACCAGGTAACTATAAACTCAGAAGAAGGTGGTGAGCAAAGTAGAAAAGACATTCTAGGAAGTGGAAACAAAAAGAAATAGGAATTCAGCAAGGGAAGACAGCAAGAGAAAGATGGGCAGTTACAGGAGGAAAAGGATTTCAAATCCGAATAGGTACAGATGAATGAGGAAGGAGCACCAGAATGGCAAGAAAGAGCAGAGGGCTGGCAGTCAGCAGCAAATCGGAAAGTGTTCCTGACATTTGGCCCCTTACAAAGTGCCCAAACTAATTGAGAGTACTGTGAGAACCATTGCATTTGAGATCCCTATCTTGACCCTTGTGTATTGTGTCTTCCCAGATGACCTCATGGTGAATTCACAGTGGCACAACCCAAACTGGGGAATCGAGCCTAATGAACTCCAGCAAGCACTGGAGCATATTTGGACCTCAACTTCCAGTATGTTTTCTCTTAGAAGGATCTAGTTGATCCTGGACCACTTTGAGAACTGAATCAACATGCAGTAAGTCAGGACAACCAAGGGCTTCACTTCAAAACCACATTCATTTAAAAATCCAGCAGCTAATATAGACCTACAGCCCTAGTCTTCCCATTATGGCTTTAAACCTTGACTAGGTATTTTCTCCCTTCTCTTTTGGAAATTATTTTCTTGTACTTATATCTGGAGAACCCGATATTTGACATGTACAAACATTCTTCTCCACAACTAAATGAACTGCACCCATTGCCTAGCTAACAAACATCCCGTCTCCCCCATCACCATGGGTCTCCAAATACCAGTTTAACCTCATAGTCTAAGGATTAAATAGATACAGGATCTGATGTCAAAATTATGGTTTCTATTGAAAAGCATCTAAAGACTAAAGTTAGGGATTAGACTCTCTTTGTACTGGTCACTGGATAAATATGGTACCCGTTCCATTGAATTCCTGTGCTTTCAGGGGAAAAAAAAAAAAAGGAAAGAACACCTGTAAAAATTGCAGGGGTTTGGATCACAGCACTTGACTGGTTTGGGAGAGTTGGCTGGAGCGTATTAGTTTTTCACCTTGCTCTTAGAGTCAGGGTTGAAGGATACATATTAGGCAGTGTAAGTAAACTTGTAGAATCATTGCCTGTGCTATACATATTTCAGATACAAATTGAGACTACTCCACCTTTTTCTGGGGGGGGGAGATGGCGACAGGGCAAGTCTTTTCAAGTTTTATTATGAAAAATAAAAATCAATCACTGTAAATCCTAAGGACTGTGAAGTCTAACTTATATCCTCAGTTTTGTGGTGCTGAACTAGAAGGGTCACGTGCAATGTCTGACCTACATAGTCACACCTCATATGCATTTATATAAGTGTTCCAAAGCTTTCCATGGGCACAGGTAGAAAAAGAGCAAAGAGGGGGCATCCCCAAAGAATTTCCCTGCCAAGTACAAATCTGCCCCAAACCACATTGTTGGCCACAGTTCTTGTGCATGGTTCAGCTGAGAAAGCCTTTAATTGCAAAGTACTACTGATCTTCTCATGGATTTAGAAGTCTCTCGAAAATGCAAACAGCAAGCTGCAATTCAGCAGCTAATAAGAACACACAAAAATTCTTTCTCTGAATAGAGCTGAAGAGCTCACATAAATTTCAGTGTCCTTGAGATACTCTAACTGCACCCGAGGTCGTTTCCAACTGATGTTGGTCCCACAGGGAATTTCTTTAACTACTGTTCACTAGGCTGTAGTCATCCCTACTTTCTATGTCAATAAATCTTCATATTCGTGCAGTCAACCCGAAGTAGCTGTGGCCTGGTAGCCCGGTCTCCTCATCATATTGGGATCTAACATAATTTAGATAACCAGCACAAATCAGGCCAAAATATGCCAAGTGAGTTTTGCCTAATTATTTAGTCCCGGATTTAGGCATGTGTTCACTCAAATCCAGCAAGTTCTTTTTTTATAGAATCTACTCTAGCTACAATTACATTCAAACCAGTATTGTCAAAGTTCATTGAAAGCCAAAAAGAGATTGACTGTAGTTCTAATACCTTTTCCCAATAGCTGACTTTAAATAATACATTTTCTCCATTGATCTAAGCAAGTCCCAGAAATCTTGAAGGAAGGTTAAAGAATGGATGAAATTAACCTCTTGGCTCTCATGGACTCTCGACCTGCTCATCCACTCCTCCTTCTGACTTAGGATCTGTACGTATCTTTGCAAATATGTTGCTTCCACCACTGCTTGGGACTTTACTATTACTATTGTACTTGCCCATTCATCTGCATCACGTTCCTAATCTGTTTGTCTTTCTTGTTGAGTAACTCCTTTAAAGGGAAAGTTTAGATTTGCAATTGATACTTACAAAGACTCTATTTGGCAGAATGCAGTTTTTGTCTTTAGATACTGTACTTCTATTAAGGTCCCTCTGTAAAAATGTTTAGGTCACCACATAGGAAAAGATATGACACTGTAAGAGATACTACATACATACATGCTAAGACAAGCCCATATCATTTATAAACAATAGTATTGTGGGTTTTCTTCCTGTGATGAGTTTACCACAAGAGCGCTACTTAAAGATAAGGTCTAGCTTATTTTGCAGCCTCCTAAACTTTTGGTGTGAAGTGTCACATCTTTTGCAATTCTTTCTTTTTCAAAAAAAAAAAAAAAAAAGGGGAAGAAAAAACCCTACAAGGCACTTCTAGCTTTTGAAACACTGTCTCTATTCCATATTAGAGTTACTTCAAATACTGTGAGCCATCTGGAACGTTACGGCTCTGTCTTGACTGCCAGAAATGGGTTTCTTTTGTTTATTCACTAGCAGAGACAGTTTCTAGTCTACAGAGAGTCTTTAGTCTTATCACAAAACAAACCGGATAGTCAGCCATGAGCAAATGAGTACAGTGAACCCTGTCCTTAATACCTCACAGAAACAGCCTGCTTCCCTTGGGATTTCACAGTAGGTAGTTCATCTACCACAGGTAGGCAAAGCCTGAAATCACATTATTGCTGGTGTTGCAATTGTTTTTTCCTTTATTGTATTTTTTCTGCAAAGCCAAAGCCCAGTACTTGAGAACTTGTCATTTCTAATGAATTTTCTGGAGAAAATATAGACCCTATATAGAAGGAAAATGATATCTTAATGCATGTGTACTTCAGCATAAAAATGTGTGATGCAACGAAAGCCTTTTGTCTTAACTCTCAAGGCTTCTAAAACTATATGCTAACATAATACACGATGCAAATACCTTTGTGTATGTGGTATGGGTGTAACATCTTTGTGACTCAAATTTAACGCAAATGAAAGAACCCCAAAACCCCACAGCTTGTAAACTTGGCACTTCTTTCATTATTAGAAAGCAAGCATACAAAAAAAAGATCCTCTTTAAAAAAGGAAAAAAAACCCAAACACGCCACATCAAAACTATTCGCCAAAGAAACAAAACCCCACAACTGAGACAGAACCTTTTTGGTACCCGTAGCCAGACACAAAACGGACCTGTCTTTTTTTACAAAGCCAGTTGACATCTGTTTGACTAGGACAAGCCTGTCCTGCCCCAACGCATTCTTATGCTCGCAGCCTAACCTGTGGCTAGCAGCATCCTCAAGGCCAGATCTGATAACTACCAGAGCGCAGAGCAAATCTGTCTCGGTACTAGAAAAGAAATCATGCCTTTTTAAAGCAGATGGATGTCCTTATCATTGTTTGCTTGTAAAGCAATAAAGTAACTTACTCTTGCCTAATCAATCTCAACTGTTGAGAGTGAATACATTTGCTTTAGACATGTTCTTTATTGTTAAGCTACTTTAGTGCCTCTCTATCTCTCTCCTCCCTCTTTCTTTTTGAAGGATAAGAACATTGCTTTATTTTCACACTGTGTGGAAGCTGCTGCTGGGAAAGGTGGGAGAAAAAGACTAAATAAAGCCAAAAATCAAAACAACTTCTTTTTCCCTTTTCCTCACTCTTGTCCAATAACAGCCATACAGTAAACCTTTGTTATTTTTTTACTTTTCTCTTTAATCCTCACAACTTTGTACATAGAAATTTAATAAATTACTTTATGTGGAAAACTGATGTTCTATTTAATTTTAAACTTGCATCTGCTGGATAGAAACGAAGCAGCCAACGGGTTTCTGCCCCAAACCAGAAAGACGTTAACAGCTACAACCTAATCAGCTTTTTTCTCTTCCATTAGATTACCGGAGGTTACATTTTGCAGCTTTCAGCTACAGCTTCTCCCTTCCAGATGAACTATTATGTGTCAAATTCAAAAGCCACCTACAAAGTGAGATAGCATCAGCATCCCATTTCTTACCAAATACATCTTTGATCCTTTTTTTGACCTCTTCTGGCCATGGCATTCAACGAATTTATTTTTGTCAATTAAATTATTATTTTTAAAAAAAGTAATCGGGATACTTGCCTTAAAGTATTTGGGGAAAGTGTGCATCTATAAAAACCAAACCAACAAACAACAACTTCTTTGTACCAGACTGCCAGCAGCTGAGCACTAGGGCAGGAATGCCACTAAAAGACGGCAGATGTGCACTCTCTGCTGCGGCCCCCCAGTTTGGGAACTTGCACCCCCACCCCTTGCAAACTGGTTCCAGTTTATTGACTTTCAGGGCACACTAAAAAGCCCATTTTGTTTTCCCTAGCTGTGAGAAGCCTGGGAGGACCCTGGTGAGAGATCATAAAATTGGCTCCATTCTCACTTACAACAGTAGTGATTTGTATGTTAATAATAGGAAAACTGAGGGAGAGGAGTCTCCAGAGAAGTCTGTGTGTAAAACTATTCCCAAAGTGTGTCAGAAACAAAGCCAGACACTTAATTTCTAAACATTTAGTTAGAAAGAAAAAAAAAAAATCCATGTTGGTGCCTAAATAAAAAAGTTCTCTTGTTTTCAGAGGTGCATAGCTCATACAAACTCACACTAGCCCAGCAGTCATTTGCACACAACATAACATTTTGCTCAGCTTTTTGGATTTGTCCAAAGATAAATTGATACCAACCATTAAACTAATTTAGTACATGTGCTCAATTTAAGGGTACCGTAGGTCTGCATTTGCCTACATAAAGTTTTCCAGTGCTCCAGTCTCTCTCATAACTGGTACACTCCTTCAGCCATCTGAGGTTTTAAATGTGGCGACATGACTTAGTTTCATAATTTCAGTCAAATTAGAGATCTTTCCTCCAGTATGAGCTGAACATGGATAAAATTAACTGTAGGTAGGGGAGGGAGGAAGATGAAGCAATACATTCTATTTAAAAGCATTTCTCTGTTTATCTACCTGAACATGAGAAATTCTGAATGTTTCCAATCAGTGAAAACTCTTGCTAATGTTTTAGCTGTAAGTGAGCAGAACCCTAATAGTTTTGGTGAGAAACAAAAGCGAAAAGGAAAGAATTAGTAACCATACCATTACTGAAGGAGTACATAAAAACCAGGTAGTGACAAACAGAGGAGAGGGACTTCAGCATTTACCACTGGAAGAGAGGAGCTACCAAAGGCATCGCAGGAGGAAATCTGACACACAACTTGGAATTGCTGGCAAATTAACACACAAGATCACTACAACTTCGTGAATTTAAAAAAAAAAAAAAGCATAAAATAAGATTTTAAAAGCAACAGCATTGAGAAAAGAATCTGCAGGAAGTGAAAGTGCAATGAATGAAAGGAATATGATTAACAGTTAAATAAATTTTGGTTTTTAAAACAAAGATTTTCAGAAGCTAAATTGTATACATTAATATTTTTTTCCACAGTTCTTGGGACTCATTATTTTAAATATGCTTATTAGCTGGTATGTAGTTGAAAAAATCATGCATATATTATGCTCTAGAGAAAGAAGAGAATTAGAGGTAATTGCTGCAAACTTTCATCACAGATGAAGGTACAATAAAGACCTTCCCTCAAGGAGACACATCAATGGGAGCCTAGGATAAAAGGTGTGGTACTAAGACAGCAAAGACGGACACTTGTTCTGCCTGAAAAAAAATGGCTAGAACAATTTGCAGAGCTAGTTGAACAGCCTTATTTTCCACATCTAAATTAAGAATTGCAGTAGAAAGTCCTTTTTTAGTTAAATCAGAATATAAAGATATCTCACTTAACAGTACAGTTCCTCTAGTGGATTTCTGTTTAGATATGAATGCAGATTATTTCTCCTGGGTCATTACCAAACAGAAAGCAACCGTATCATTGGAGACAAACATGATGTACTGAATACTTACATATGCTCAGTTGACAGCGCCTAAGCAAATAGTGTGTGGGGGTTTAATTATTAAAGTAGACCATTATAAAGTAAACCTTTCCAAAGAGTCAAAACCACGACTGTATGACGGTACGAGGCCAATGTGGAATTAGTCAGAGCTACAATGGCAGTATCAAAACTTATCTTCAAGAGATGATGGCTGCTGAACTTATCAAGTAGTGACCAAAGAGTTCCCTACTAAGTTCCACCTCTCCAAACAGCATATTTTATGATGTGCTTACACAGCAGCTCATCCGTGCAGCCGTCCCTTCATTTTAAATCCACCTGCTGTTTTAGCTGCTTCTAGTGTGATAGCCAATGTGCAATAAAGGGCTGAATTAGGTCTTGAGGATAAAGAAGGGTGAAAAATACACAAGCCCCCGCTATTCTGAAATTAAAGGTAAAGCAAGCTATTTGCTTTTCTTTTAACTAAACGCTCTTACTTCATACACTACTTCAGAAACCTTGCGGCAGGAAAAGAGAGGCAAATTATTTGCAGTAGACACATGATGCAATGCGCCGCATGATGTAACTTAAACTGTATGATATGTATGATGTTGCTACACTCATCTCAGTCTGGCAAACATCTCCATGTTAACAGGCCCCACTGGTATCCAACTGGGCACAGAGGTCAGGCTGAGAACATCCCATTGTGGGATCCATTGTTTTTCTGTGAACTGTGCCTTGTCTATCAAATTAGTCACTTAAAGCAATGAAACAGTTACTTGGTTAAATGACTGTTTCCCCTGGCTATTAGACAAAATGTATTACATCTCCAGGCATGTGATCAAACGATTGAGAGTTTGACCTAAATTTACTTACTGCGCTAAACAACCAAAGGAACAAAAGGAATTACGCCTCACTGCCTACTGTCAGCTACAAAGAATATCTGTCAGTCCGTAACTGCAGATGAAATGCAGTTTTGTAGTTTTCTGTGCTGGCTTCTTGGAGCAATTGCTGTTCAGGTGACAAAAGACATTTCAGGGAGTTTAGGGAATTTTTGTTGTTTGGTTGCGGGCTTGGTTGTTTGTTTTTTTTTCTTGAAGCTTTATGCCAGCTGTTTTTGCACTTTTGGGACCCTAAAATGATATGCTTTAGAGGTGCCTTGACATCAACATAGCTAAGCTTGTGTGGAATTTGCACTTAAGACAGATGCACTTTGAATCCTTCAAAAATACCAATCTCAAAACAGCAGAAGTACAAACAGACCACAGTCTCACACATTCGATAAACCAGGCTAAAAACACATGCACTTTTTAGAAATAAACTTTCTTTAGGGGGCGGGGGCATCCTGAAATTTCATAGACTCCCTTGATTTCTGGAGCATCTGCTAGAAGCTATTAACATGCAGTTATTTGAAAGCAGGTTGAGTTCTTCTATCATGATGTCATTTAAAAGAAAGTTGGCAAAATACTACATTCAGTTAACAGAGCTGGATATTTCCAATTGAAATTCAAATGTTTTGGGCCCCTGAATCCCTCTAATTCTTTTATAAATAGATTTTCATATTCTGGTAACAATAGTTTCTCAGTCCATAACACCCCTGAATGTGTGGCTTGTGACCGTTTTGAGAAGCAGTAGGGAATGAGAAACAGGGCTAAGGGAGCGATCTACACCAACAAAATAGTACTTATGTGCAAAGCAGAAAATGTACGTGCATGTCTATTCAGTCTCCTTCAACACAAAGTAACTTGCAGTTTTACAGGGAAAAGCAAGGAGAACTATGGAATGAACACTAGTGTGTAACAAACCTAAATGCCACAGTTCAGAGGAGCCCAAAGACTCATGAGTAGGGACTGACTCCACCACTAGCAGCAGGACCTGGTTCCCGTCTGTGAGATCAAAGGGTCTGGCCCACGTTAATAGAAGCTTTGGTACCGTGCTATGGGCAAAGCCTGTCAGAAGAAGAGATCGCTGCAGGACTAGAGGCTTTATCAGGTGCCAGTACCAGCAGAACAGGGAAAAGAAAGAGCATGAAAGGGACTTACTGCTTGTGTATGAACACGCAGCCCATACTGACACACTTGGATAACTCTGCATACGAGTATAAAACTTGTGAGCTTAAGCAACTGTGCTTGCAAAGGGCATTTTGTATACTGTTTTTCCCAAGAGTAGCTTTGCTGCTTGGTCTGTTACAACAGTTAAATTTACAAGTTGCATTCAGCGTTGAAGGCATTTTAACTTGACAGAAATATAAGTTTTATACACATTCCTCCCTTCACCCGCTCAGCATCAAGTGTTTCAGTTCCAGCTTCCGCTTGACACCTCTCACCATGCTCAACAAAAAGAGTTTATTCTTTTAACCACTTAAGAGTTTACTCCTTTAACCACTTTTCTTTCACAAAAAGAACCTGCTATCCAAAGCTTAGCATCAGCTCTTAATAGTTTGTAGGTTTTGGGTTTTGGGTTTTTTTTTAGATTTTCTTCTTTGTTTTTTGTGAACATGCCTTTTTACAAATACAAATGTCTTTTTTTCCCCAAGAGGTAAAGGGAAAGGGTTGAGGAAGGACCAAGTTTATTCCCACTCCTAGGCACAACCCAGCTTTATTTCACAAGATCAAGCAACAGGACATTCAAGAAGAGGCAGGGCGAGGGGAAGAGGCACACATCCTGACACGCTGACAGTATGTTGACAAACTTCTTTCAGCATCAAAAGGCTTCCTTTTTTGTGCAATTCATTTAAAGCTCTTGCTCAAAGTTTTTTGAACAAACAGGCCGTTGGCAGTCCCTCAAGGATTAATTTTCAAAAATTATAGCTCCTTAAAAAAGGCACTGCTTACAGATAAATGTTTGCTTCTGTGAGTCAAACCAGTCCCCCCACCCACCCTGCCCCTCCACACACAGGGACACATTTCAGATTCTGGAGAAGGTGAGCACTAGAGCCAATGTTTTAAAGGCTCTTTGAATATAGCTCTAGTGGCTCAAAAAACATCTCAATCAAATCTTTTTTTCTTTCTAGAGAACAACATGCTGCAGTGAACATTTATCTCGTGTTTCCGATTATTAAGCCTGGATAATAACTCCGTGCTGCAGACACAGTGAAATTCTCTCCACCTGCCCCAAGCCCCACAGACACCCCCCCGCCTCGTAACGCAAATCTATGCTTTTCATATACCAAATAAAGAACTGCAATCAGAGACAAGGGAGTTGCCTGCAGCTGAGCCGACAGTGACAAACTTCAGGTTATACAAAAGATCTCCTTACAAGCTATGCCAAGCAGTATTACAAGCAAAGCCAGCAATCTGAACCAGCAGCCCTCTAGTTCTCACTGCCTGCGCTATATTCCTACCTTCAGCAAAAAATCCTTCAGGGCAGCAAGAACAGCAGTAAACCTGTCATTAACAGCCACGGTACTGTCACATCAGCGACTCTCCCGTGTCAGCTACAATCTTTAGCTCAGCTGTTTGCCTCTTTGGGGAGAACTTTCCTTGGCTGTCAGGAAATAGAACATGTACGTTGGTCCTTCATAAGCATATACAAGCACTCCAGGGCACAAATAAACAAAACAGTCCCATTCCTTGGGAAATCATGTTGATTTTTAAAAAGAAGCCAAAATATGCCTCTGTGAATACTCCTATATATGAACTAGCATGGTAGAACTTACATGTAAACATGTCATGTAGAATAAGCCACTGTCACTCATTTCCTTTCCCTGCACCAGCACTGGAAAACAGATTGTTTTTACCACATGCTTGCTACAGAACTGTGTTTCCAAAACACATAGCTGAAGTCCTTGAATCACAGCCAAACAATTGGCTAAAACACTGGAAACCTACAGATCATTACCTTAGGCACTGGCATCTAGAAACACACACACACACACACACACAAAAAAAAAAAAAGAGATCTCTTTCTTCATGTCTGATCAGCCTTTGTGCCCCTGTTAACATCAATTGAAAACATCTGCCATAAATAAGGGAGCATATCTGTTCAGCAAACAATCCAAGGTGCTATCCATTAGATAACAGCATCTGAATAGAGAGAAATTTTATAAAAATAACTTTTTGGTACAGCCAAAGCATTTATACCACAGCTGAGCTATTGCAGCAGCAAACTAATGGCATTCTGATAAAGTAACATAAGCTTCAGAGAAACTTGGAGCATTAAGATAAAAGTCTGGAGGCCACCAAAATTGCTGGAGCTTATCCATATCTCTGGCCACCTAAAATACAGCTGCTAAGACATATCACATGGGAGCAAGCAGAGAAGTAACAACAGTATCAGAATGTACTTGGTAGCGTGGTTAAGAGGCAGAAGAAACAAAAAGTATAAATGTCTTCAAGTTACAATCCTCTACAGTGCTGAAGTCTGTAGGAAATTATATCAGAGCATATGTTGGAAGGCTTGATTACCTAAGTACACTCAGAAATCCAAATTAATCTAATGGAATACTTAAACCATTAAATCCTTGTGTGGGTACTCTCATTCAGAATTATGGTGGATTTAATGTTGTTCATCTTGAATTCATTTTCAAGATTAAATACGTGGAAGAGTAGACTTCTCATCAACTGTAAGCCCCATTCTTACAATTATTTATATAGTAAACCCAAGAGGAACCCAGGTGTGACTGAGACTACACGAGCACTGTGTACCTGAATATAAAGCCCTTAAGAAACAATAGGTACAAACAGATGCTGCTGCTGTTTATCTCCCCAACAGCAGAGGCGTATGTGTGTCCCATTGTGCATGCTGGCTTTACATAGCGCAGCAAACCAAATTCAAAGCCTCGGTCCTCAAGAGCCATCAATGATCTAAGCCCAGCGCATACAAATAAGTGATGCACTGGAGACTATGAAGCAAAAGAACTTCCTTCCCAAAAGCAACTCATCTGTGCAGGAGGCAGAAAAACACAAGAGTGAGCGAAGTCTGTGGAAATAGCTTCTCATGGGTACCAAAGCCTATGACAAGTCCAGGGACCTCACAGCAACAAACTAAGACAGGGTTTAAATGCAAGTATATGCCAAGCAAAGCACTCCACTCTGGCCTGCGGGAACAACAATGAAAGAAGATGATAGCTGTAAATTGACACACTATATTAAGATATTCAGGTGATTAACACAGACCCTGTAGTGAGTACAATCACTTAAAAGGGCTTTGTCAGCCCAGACATGGTAGCTGGCTGATTTCTTTTACATCTCTCAGCAGAAGAGGCTTAGGTAGCAAGGGACCAGCAGTAAACCAGAAAAGGATAGAATTATACAGGGCCTTGTAAGAGAAATACTAATTTGATACAATGGGAGTCTGGATACGAAGCTGAAGAAGACACAATTCAGACAGAGATAAACTAAGTTGTATAAAAGGTGAGTTTCCACAATCCAAGAAAAAAAGAAGAGATACCTTTACATACCCAGTGCTGACAAAACAGAGATTTTTGACTGTGAACGAAGCATCATAAGCTCTACAATAACGCAGTGCTGTCAGCCACACACTGGACCTATGGGTGCGATGTTGTACATCTTCACTACAGTGACAAATTAATGAAAAATCTGTATATTATATGCACAAATGAATTACAAATTATAGTCAACTAATAAGGGATATACTCAATATAGTTTGTCAAACATTAAATGTTTTTAAAAGGGACTGAGCTTTGTCTGTTCCTTAAATTAGAACTACTTTTAAGCAATTTCTTTAGCAAAGCTTTAGTAGTGATGAGTTGCACAGAAGACACAGAAAACCACAGAAAGCTCTGCAATGACCTAAGATAGCTTTCCTGCTAACATCATTCCGAGAAATCCTACAAAAATTCAACAAGTCTGCTGAGAAGTTCTCTTCATTAGATTTGCTCAGCTTCACTTCCTTTTGGTTAAATGGCTGAAAAGGAACCTTTTCCCTTTGCATCCTTTTTCTCCCCAACACTTTGCATCAACTTTCTCCCCTGTGATAACACAAAACCAGAACTGCAAGTCTATCTATAAATATGCCATAAGATTCCCATATCTGTCAGCAAGTATGAGATTCAACTAAAACACACTTGAAAGTTTAAAAATCATGCATCATTTTTAAACAAGGTTTTCAACTCTCATTTTCTTCCTATTTTGCATCACAAATTCCTCCAAACATACTGCATAGTGCTTAGACATCTAACCACCTTAGTTCTGAGCCATCTCACCAACAACTGTGTTATTTTTTGCCAAGGCAGCCTGAGCTTCTAGGAGCCTGCTAAAAACATGCTTGCTAAAGACTGCCCCTTCCGCCACACGCAACATTTTATGGATGAATGAACTCGACAGTGCTAGCAGCAGGTGTTGTGGGAGAAAATAAAACGTCTAGGAGAAGATCCTCTGCTGTTCTTTGTACTTTTAAGGTCTCACTCAAGCATACGTCTGTAACAGCTTCAAACTATACAAGCTGAACAATGTGCCATATTATTTGTTTGTTTTACACATATTTCAATACTGAGAACAAACAGTTGTCACAATGGGCAGCTTCAGATAAGTGAGTTTGCCAAGTTTTCTTGCCTCCTCCCACGATTATACTGAAGACAAAGAGTTTTGCTTAAATGAAAATCTCTATTTTGAATCCCCCAAGGAGAAATTCTCCGCTTCTCCTCCCTCAAGAAAAATTTCTGGCATCCTTCTATGAAGAAATGCGACATGATTACCGCAGGAATAATTAATTGCAAAAGAATGCAGAAATGAATAAGGATGAGTGGAAGTATGGCGACTCCTTTTTGTAGCAGCTCCATGTTGAAGATCCACTAAGCTGCCCTGCCTGGCTCCATCATCAAACAGAAACAGGCATCTCCACAGGACTATCGAAGTCCACCTAGAATCATTAGAACTGCTCTAAGAAAACTGACTTTTTTCTCCTCTACTGGGTGACCTGGAGTGAGGGGAGGTGGGAAGAGTCAAAATTAATACATTGTTTTCAACTGTAAGAATTTGTTTCCTTTAAGAGAAAACAAAAATGTAAGAAGAGGACCTTCTAGATCAGTCCTTTTCAGAATTTTTTCAAGTTTCTTTCTGCACACTGATACATTTCAACGTGCCAGACACAAATTTATGAAATGGTTCTGTTGGCCCAAGATAGGGCATTTTGGTTAAAAGTAATTCCAATGAAGAATTCCCTCAGCCCTACTCAATTGTAGGAAGCAGTTGATGCATGCCTGAAAAACAATTACATGAGGATCTGCAAGAAAGTCTTGCCTGCTTTGTTAGGCGGAAGGAAGAACCAAACCCTGAACTTACGGAAATTCTTTCTTTAAAGGCATTCGCCATGTCAAAGCTCTGCATCTGGAGTTCCTCAACAGCTAAATGAAAATCAATATTTTAAATGCAAAGAGTACACTGAGGATACTGTAGGTCGAGTACTCGGCTATCTACTGCCAGAAACAGTCAGCTGCTTTTATACTACATGAAAAGGTTTTGAAAGCTGACGAAACTAAGGATTCTACCAAAGTACATTAGAAGCATGACTAGCATCCAAGACAAAATCATCTGAGGATGAAGGTAGATTATTTTCTTTTAATTGTGAGGCATGAGTCTGTAATCTTTTAGAGTAGGCTATTTCTTCAGTGGGAAAACAATGCAGACGATAGCTTATATCTCCTTGCATGCCAAGTTTCGGCCTCTTATGGTACAGACTGGATCGACTATAAATGCTTTCTTTTATTTGTCTGTCAACAACTCCACACTGCTTTTATTTTCAGTCTTCTGATTTTCATTTCGCATGGGTAGTTTGATTTGTACAAAAAAAATGCAGTATATATTGATCCAAGTTGTTCACATCTGTAACATGATATTAATAGGATTATGCCAACATGAAGAATATGTAGAAAACATGGTACCCTAAATAATACTTTCTGATACCAAGTAAAAAATATGAAACCTGACACATTAGGATTTTTGATGTAAAAATATTTTATAATATCATTCATGGACGGATCATGATAAGAGCAATGAAAGAGACAACAGCTTTATTTCAAAATGTAATTCTTGGATAAAAAGAAACCTAAAAAGCTATCTGCACTCATCTGTAAAGTACAATTCACAGACACGCACATTTGCTAATGTGCCTATCAGGGAATTCAGAGACAACTTTACGAAAAGAAATAAGCTGATAGATCTGGAGGACAAGGTACAGACAGCATATAGACACAGAATAGACGTACAGCAGAAACAAAATTAGTACAGGCTCTCAAAGACTTCACCGAGGCCTGAAGAGAGCCCTTTTTTAATATATATATATCTCTATATATAAAAAAATTACAGTTTCGATTCTCATACACCTGTATTGATACTGTATCCTGTGAGGAAAGTGAGCAAGGCTGCCCATTTATCTACTTCTATGTTGTGGAAATACGTTACATATTATATAATTACACTAATGGGCACCAAACAACACATGGCTTAGGTCTACATAAAATACTAATCCAGTGCATGCCATCTTTAAAATTCTCTTGCTAAGATTTGAAATAGTGAAGAAAACAGTGGGACCATTATTTCTCTCAACTCCTTCCAATCAAGTCACTACAAATTATCACCAGAATCCTCACCTAAAGAAACTGTCTCTTGAAGCCACTCGCCACTTAAGAGAAGCTGGAAAAAATGGTTGTAGAGGTGAAAGGAATGAGGAGCTGACAGCCAGGGAGTGGGACTGACTGGAAAAGAAGCTCATGCTACTATCCAGCAATTTCAAGGAGTATTTCACAAGAATACTCCCTATATGTCACATGCTATCAAGAAGCCAGAATGGAAATAATGCTATTAATTATGTATGGATGAAAATACTGGAGCTATAGATAAAAATACCAGAGCCTCATACCTATGAATCTGTTCATGCTCCACATCACCAAGAGACACCCTTGGGAAAGGTGAAGATTGAAGCCTAGGATAATATCTAATCCTGATAATGGTAACTTTTTAAGAAGAACTCACCATACCCTTAGGGAGGTATTCATTCTTGCAGTACAGCAGAGCAACATCAAAATACTGACTATCACAGCTGTTGCCCGCAGGGAGCAAAGCCACTAGAACCACAAGAGTCCCCGAAGGCTCAGAAAAAAGCCAGTCTATCTTGGATCGACTATGAAAGGGAAGAAGAAAAAGAGCACAGTTTGTCAATGAGGTGCTCTCAAGTCAGCACTGGAAGAGTGAACCCATCCCTACGTGTAGGTGTTCTTCTGGTCATTTGCAGTTGACACTCAAATTGTCAGAGTAGTGGTTTGTACTGCAATGACAAGTCCACAACAAATATGCTGAGGTACACTGACTTTACCTAAATCCTGATCAGATGACTTCAGAAGGTAAATAGGATTCTTGACTCGATATATAACCCACGTTTAACATATGTGTCTATGATTTGTGTGTGCATGTTTGTAAAACTATTTTAAGCAGAGAAAGAACCTCTGCATCTGGATTCATCCTTTGGATATTCTGTTCTTTCTTCCCCCACGTCACATTCCCAAGTCACATCAACAAGTGCCATACATATATGAATCCCACACAGCATAATCTGCAAGATACTTAACTCATCCAGAGTCTTGATTAGTCTTCTATGTTTGCTCCATCTCTGAAGTGGGAAAAACATACCTATAGGAATAGCTAAGAAGGTTTGAAAAAGGGTTACTGAAAGTGTTATGCAGCATCATAACCTCATGGGATCAAAGCCACTTCTTGTCCAAGGAGTTTCTGTTTACTGTAATGGAGATTGTGGACCAAGTTATGTTGACCACTCAAGGCTTACAAGCCTTTCTAGTATTAATCAGCCAAGAAACTGAGAAGAGAGCTGTTCTGTTGTTTTGTTATTTAAATAAGCAGACCTTTCCCCGTATTATTGGTTCAGAAATGCCTTTATATCTGAAGAGTCATATACATTCCTTATCTTCATGGAAATAGAATACAACAGTAACTTCACCATTCCTTCTGTCTTCCCTAAACAAAATTTTAAAAGCTGAAGAATTTTCTTAACAAAAAAACCCCAGCCTAAGTAAATTCTGAGTTCCAATTCTCAGCTCCAGAACTGCAAGGGAAAGGAAGTTGAGGCTTTGACCCAAAAAGTCAGATTCTTAATTAGTGCAAACCTCAAAGTTCCAAATTCATCTAACATGAATCACTGCTTCCAACTGTTGAAGTAAATTTAGTATACGTCAGCAGCACAGCATCCCTTCCTACAAATGAAGGGAGAACAAAGGGAAAGTGGATTTTAAATAAGGTTCTGCACTATCATTTTTTGCTCATAGTTAGTCTTCAGAAGTAGAAACATTAGCATTGACTGACATAATCAACATCTAGTCAGGTTTTTCTACTGCCAAATAAATTAGGCTGTTTTGATATATTCTTCCCATACAAAGCTGCATATTTCCTTTTTGCTTGATGGAGAAATTGGAATTGGCTAACATTAGGCTCTTAAATGACAATTAACTTTAGCAATGTTAAGAATGCCTTCATTCAGTTATTCATATTATTGAGATTGAAGATTTTTTTGTGGCATAATTGTTACTGTTCCAGATACATTATAACTAAAAAAAAGAAATGTTTTCTGTTCCCTCTTTCTTCTTCTTAAAGGACTCACTGAAGCAAAATTTCAGTGAAAGATCAATGGAACTCTGGAGGAGATAAGTTTCTAACAAACAGGAAAATTGGAGAGTTAATTATCAGCATGAATTGAAATGAAGTTCCTCTTTAGGAGGTTTCTATTCTGAGTTTCCAGTGTGAAAGGGAAGAACTTGTCTGTCTTTCTTATCTTACATATTATGGTAATTAATTTACTCTAAACAAAGCAGGAGATGGTATTTCCCCAGCCTTTCCTCGCATGTTTCTTTGCACAGATTTTAATTCAGAGCTACATGCTTTGGGAAAAACTTGGACGGGAAGGTATGATTTGGCTTAGAGTTAGAGACTGTTTTGTTGTGATTTGGGACTCATTCAGTAGCACGCTTCAATTATGATTCTTTGAGTATTTACTAAAAAAGTGGAAAATGCTTAAGAGCAGCAAGGAAAAGGCTCTCCAAAGCAACAGGCAAGGAGAAATGCATGTCACATTTACAAAAAGAAAAGCCATTTTAGGTTTCACAGTTACTCACCCACAAAGGCAGAACAGTCTTTTAATTGTGTTTTCTGGAGTTTTACCTTTGGCAAGCTTTCTTTGGTTTGTTTTTTTGTAGTTTGTTTGTTTGTTTTTTTAAACACTACTGAAGGAATGCTGCACTAAAAATAAATAGAAAAGCATGGATGCCTTAACATGCAATTTTTTCTGTGATCTGAATACCACAATTATTTGGTGTACCTCCTTTCTTTTCTCCACCCTTCAGGGATTGCTGTATGTAACTGCATTCCCTGGCTACAACTTTTTTCCTTCACCTTAGGAGCTCATTTTCTCCTCTCGTTTTGCTTCCTTCCTCTGCTATGTGCTTTATTTCTGTCTACCTTTATATAGAGAGATATAGATATATAAAGCTCCATCCTGTATTCTCTCTCTCTCTCTCTCTCTCAGAAGAATATGTGCTGGTTGAAACATCCAAGAGAGGCTGCACAGGCCTGAGCTTCACCTGCAGAGCCGAACCTTATGAAAAGAATGTAAGCACACAATTTTTACACTATAGCCACATCCTGATATATGTTACTGCTTCCAGTGTACGCAAAGCAATGTATTTTAAAGGCGATTTACAAACAAAAAGACAAGAACAGAAACCTAGTACAAAAAAAGCAAGCCCAAACAGATTTAATAATTTTGGACATCCTTACATTATAAAGGAATGAAGAAAAACAGAATTCTTATGTAAGACTGCACTAAAAATAATTATCTCGATACTGATCTTCACTGCCTTATAACTTTTTGTGCCAAGGTTTCCCAAAGAAATAATCCTTACATGCTCCCTCTCTCACACTAGTAACTTCTGAATCAATAGGCTAATTTCCTCAAAGATAGTGATTTTCATCAAACATTATGATATTAGGTAGTTAAGCTGAGGAGGGAAGAGTATTAACACCTCAACAGAGAGAAAGACTGTAACTTGTGTTCCAGCCTTACTAGACACTAGAAAATGCACGCACAGCAGAGGTGTTAAAATTGTCCTTTCTGCAAAAAAGCTTCAGCTGGATCTCACATCCTCCTAGACACCAAAAACTCCAGCTACCCAGGCAAATCTTTAAGAAAACAAGGTTTATTTGTTTTGCTGCTGGTGGAGTGACTTGATTGAGAACTGCTTTCACAGTTTTTATAAAAGCAGTTCAATTAACTTACATACCCGATTAGCTGGTCTAATAATCTGATTTAGTTAATCTAAACTCCTTCTATTCCTCACCTTTCCCTACTGCAACATTTATCTGTGCTTTGAAGACACAGGCAGCATTCATCACATCTGCAAGACAACTGGGACAGGAACAATTCCTCTTATGGAAAACTTATGAAACATTCCTCAAAACCATCTACGCATCATAACATAGAAGTTTATGGAAAAGAAATTACCATGTAATTTAAGCAGATGACAATTATGATAGAGTGCATAAGGTGACACAGATGTCTCCCTTCAGGTTATCTTCTGCCAGATGTCTCAGCTAGCAGATTTGTGTGGTAAAATGTATGCAAAACTCTCATAAGTATATTCAGTAGTCAGAGTCTTTTTTCGCTTGGTCTGTTATTTTGTTACTATTGTTGTTAGAACTAAACAAACAAGAAACAGTTTTAGAATGGAAAGAAAAATTTACAATAGTCAAAGTATCTGCTTGTCAACCACACTGTTCTGGTTTCAGCAACCAGAGAATAAGTTGTCTAAGAAATTATTTATTGTCTTGTTTGAGAACTAAGTTTAACAGTAGAGGTGGACAAAAACACCCCACAAGTTACTGCACGAAAGACAGTGTGATTCCATATGCCTTTACCCAGCACTGGGAATTTTGTCTGTGTGCGGAGTTATTGGTAAATAACCAAAGTTGGGTAAATAATTCATACTACATACTGATTTAAGGGAATTGCATGCAGCGCATTTCCCCCCATAACTGAGAGTATAGTTTAACAAATGAATTAAAGCTTTCAGTCCTGATGTGCAGTTGTCCAAGAGAACAACAATCAATTCCTAATTAGGTGAATAGGGTTTTTCCCTCACCTCTCCCCCGCAATATTCGAGCAAGAGTAAGCCGTTTGTTGAGCGTTGTTGGGGTTTAGAACAGCTTTGATAATTCAAGTAATATTCAGCTCAAATTAGCATCACAGTCTCTTATCCAGCTTTGTTGAACTAAAAATTGAACATAATATTAGCAGACAGCAATACACGAAAACAGTCAGTCTGCTCCGTGTCACCTCTTGTATCAAACGCCTAAAAGGTTTTCCTGTGATTTAGTACTTAATTACAGCTACAATCATGCTGCAGAAGCAGCCCACTCTTGGTGGTTTTTCCTTGGATTTATTTATGTGTATTTTTGAGAAAGTTTATCTTAAAATTAGGGTATGAATTAAAGCTGCCCTACCAGATTTGACAAGGAAAAAGCATTAGTCTATTGTATACTTGAAGTGTACAATACCCGCGGGCAAAGTTCAGAAGTACAATTTATCAAAATTTGTGAAAAGAACACAAACACTGATTACAATTTAAGGTCAGCTGGTCATTTTTTAACTTTCAAGCCCTTAATTTTGCAACCTTGTCTGTGCTAGCAGACATACTAAACAATATGAAAGCCTTTGTGGAGACTTTGGGAAATACAGTTGCCTCAATAAGCAACCTGAATGCCATGTCTTACGGATTTCTCATGTCGTACTTCTTTTAAAATAACATTCTTAAATATGTTTGTCCTCCAATCATGGCTGGGCACCTGCAACTTCAGGTTCCCTTTGGGAGGTCATTTGGGGCAGGAGAATTAACAATGTATAGCTATGAGACATGCTCTCTTGAAATAACAATTCTAATTGTCATGCCCACTAGAAAGATAGTAATTGACAAATTCCACTATGAAATTTGATATTTCCAAAGGGAAAAAAAGACAGACAAGATTCTACACTGGCTAAGGACATGCGGGCATTGCATGGCGCTCATAGTTTCAACTATTGGAAGACTGCATTTACCTTGTAAATTGATTAAATTTTTTCTTCTCTTTTTCTGCTTACTACTATTGCATTTCCACGGTGCCAGGCCAAGCAATTGCAGGTAGCAATCACCTCAGAATTAATCTGACTGTATGTAACAAGGAGGAAAATGCAATAAATATTAATTGAATTGCAGGAAACACCTACTATCTAGAAGTGACTCTAAAGTGTTTGGAAAACTTGTGGAAGAGGTGTAAGTGCCCCTGCCATGAGCCCCGATTCCATTCCTGCCTCAAATCCTATTAAAATGAAGATGCGCCCGCAGCAGGTTGTACCTTACTCCCATGATATGCATATATGACGATCCACACTTCACAGGATCTCTCTCATTGCTCCTATTGCTCCTTCATTTTTGTCCCACTCCCCCCCCCTCCCCCCCCCAAAAAAAAAAAAACACCAACCCTCACACATTTACTGGGGTTTATACTCCATTCCCCAGATCTACCAGTGGTCATGTGCCGAACATGCATGGATCTGACTCACAACTTGTCCTATCTAATGGACTTACATGTTATTGTTTCTTGGAATCCCTCAGGTTCTTTGTCTTTAATTTTGTCATTTAAGGGCAGACAAACAAATAAACAACATATGTTCCTCTTCAGTATCTACCTGAAATTCCCATGGCTGCTAACGGCATGGGCATTAAGATAATAGATTTGAATATCTAACACTGCAAACATTTAATGAACCCTGGGTTTCCAAGGATTCATTCTGCATCTTTTTCCTTACTTTACAGCAACGAACCACAATGCAAGTGTTGCTTGTTTTGTTTAAACACACACACACAGAAAATTAAAGGAGCTACTTGTTTTGAATTCTTCAGCTATCTCACATAGAGAGGAGTCTGCACCAGAGCAGAGCCAAAACACCAGCCTGGATTATCATGATACTGTGATCTCACAGCACACTGAACTGCACTCTATCACAGAACAGAATGTCCTAATTCCAAAATACAATTGAAATATCTGTTTTTCTCTACTGATACCAAGCTTTCCCATGGTAAGTGGTGAACTACATGCCTTCTGAAGCTACGTTTGTCCTTATCATTGCCTTCAGTCAAGGTATTCTCTGCAGTTCCAGAAGTGGAAACAAATCTGCAGATATTTATATACCATGGATATGTCCAAGTGCTGTCATTCTCACTGCCTAGTGCTGCAAATTTTGTTCTGTGTCTTTCGTATTCTCTCTCCCCTCTCTCCGGCTTGTAGGGTTTTAATTTTAGAGTTAGATAATTTAAGATTACTACACCTAATAAGAAATGGTTTAGGATGTTTTCCTCCCCTCCTCCCGTTAAAAAAAAAAAAACAAACCAAGAAACACTTACATTACACACATTTCCAATTCTGTGGACTATATGCTAATGGTAGCTGAACTATGGTGCAGAATTGCAATCTGCTACAACAGTGTATTTTTTGGTTATCCAGTAGTAAGATTTTCATTAAAAACATCCAATTACCATATAGTTTCCTACCAGTTGGTATTTTAACTTTATTTTTTAAGGAAGAAGGATTCTGTGATATTCCCTCAGAAGTGCACATAGACATGTAGTAGGAGCCCAAATAACTTCTGTAGCCATTGGGCAATTTTGGTCAAACAGAACTTGTCCATTATCAGAGGGAATCCACAGGGGAGAGGAGCATTATGAATAACGCCATCCCAAGAAAAGCTTCAGATGGAGTTTGCACCTTGTCAGATGGCAAAGGACCTAACCACTGAATGCTATTGCCATAAGTAAGTCCTCCTGCTGCTCACGGAATTAATTCTGTGTGCCGGTACTGCTATGAGAAGGGAAAGACAAAGGGTCATGATCCCTTGGAGCAAATTTTCTTTTCTCCTGGTTATATTCACTCCCATCTAGCTGCTGAGGGTATGGGAAGGAAGAGCAGGCGGAAGCAGGGAAGGAAGGCTATTAAAATCAAATGCTGACAGTTAGAGTATGGGAGACATTTCTTAGAGTACAGTTCTACTCCAAAGAATCTCCTCTGAAAGATGGTTCACAGCACAAAGTTCTGCAGGACTCTCTCTCCCCATCTGCCTAAAGAGAAAGGTAACCCCTGAAATCAAGTGACTAAGTTACGTGGTGTGACCATCATAATTTACATTTGCAGAAATAACCTTTTTCTGAGTCCAATATCAGAATATAAACATGGGCACAGACAAGTACTTCAGTGTCTAGTAAAATGTCTATGTCAACAAAAAAAATATCAGGTCCAGAGGTGAAAACATACTCGATGGCTATATTTTATGCTAAAAACTTATGGATGTAAAGCCAAAGAACAATATTTTAAAAAGAAAAAGATGATGTTGAACTTTCTAAGGAGCCCAGAACCCTCACAGTAAGTATATTTGCCTTTTTCTTGAACAACAAATTGTCAGCTGTAAGGGAGACTCCAGAACAAAAAGACGACAGTTTTTTCCGCAACTGCTCTACAGTTAGTCTTCAGGGCAACACAGCTTGCCACTGCTAGAACTAAACATGAATTAGGCAAAATACATATCCAGTGTGTTGAAGCAACAGCTGAAGTTTGATATTAGCATTGTTTGAATCTCTGCCAGTGTCTTAACATTTGGATACATATTTGAGACATACTTAGATATCAAATCAAATGTGTACCATGCAGATTTTCATGCACAACCTTCTTTTCAGCAATGATATTTTGTCTGAATAGCCTTAGATTTTACTGATTACTCTCTTACAGCTTAAAAGCAGGAAAGCTATGAGAAAAACAGGCAAAACCACTTTGCTAATCAAATGAATTCAAAGAGCATCCAAAGTAGTTACACACCTTAAAAGATTCCAAAAGTAAATTTATACTGTCCCAAAGTGACCGTTTCATGTTATATTTACTGCATATGATCTGCTGTTCCATATCAACGGCCACACTGAGCCAGACTTTCTGCAACAACAGCTGGCAGCAGATATGTGGAGAAAGAGCACCAGAGCAGGGCAAGCACAAAGTGATACTACACCAGCACATTCCTCTTTTTCAGGGACTTTCTGAACCACAGAGGATGTCTTTGCATTCAGAAGGCCCTCCTGGGCTTCCATTTGTCTCATCATTTCTGAACCCAAGCACTAATATTACCACGTGGCAATGAGTTCTCCAGAACTATCTTCTTTCTTATAGATTTCCAGCCTGCCACCTGATCAGTATCATTTGAGGCTCCTCCAATCCTTATAGATTTCCAGCCTGCCACCTGATCAGTATCATTTGAGGCTCCTCCAATCCTTGAATTATGAGAAAGTGTGGCTACTTGTTTCTTAGTCACCTTTCCTATGCCACCCAGGATGTTCTAATCTTCTGTCACGTCCTCTTCACAATCATGTTTTTCCCAGTGTTAATTAGCTGGGGTTTGTGTGGAAGTCATTCCACATCTCTGAGTATCCTTGCCACTTTGCGCTGTACCTGTTGTAATGTGAAATAAGGAAGTGAAAATCGGAAGCACACCAAGTTTTGGATGGGGAGCACAGAGGTGTTTTAAATGGGTACGAGTCTATTAACTCAGTTTCTCAGTCAAGGCTAGAAACTTGGCAATCTCAGCCTGGAACTGACTAATTCTAAATGAACTAGCCCAAAGACAGGAAGCAATTCAGCATATTAGAGCAGCATTTTGCAAGTGCTAATTAACCTAGTTAAAATTTTTAAGAAGCAGTCTGAGCTAAGTAAAACAAACATGTTTCACACACATTCTTCTGGCCATCTTTTCTCCTAGTTTCCACTCTCCCAGAAAGCTGTCATAAAAGGCTCCCTCCCTGGAGTCATGCCCTGTTTTAGCTCCACTTGTCTTTCCTCCCCCAGACTGCAACACACAGAGAAACAACTTCTGCAGTCCCTCTTCTCTAGCTCTCATGTGCCTGGCTTCTGCCCAGTGATTTTATAGCAAGGAAAACCCTCACTTAACTCTTTTTTTGAATTCACAGAATTCACAGAATTGTTAGGGTTGGAAGGGACCTCTGGAGATCATCTAGTCCAACCCTCAAGCTTACAGACTTCTTCCTTTTGGAATGCCTTTCCCTCTGTCCTAAAGTTATTTTCAAATTTCAAAAGTGAGGAGTAACATGGGAGGAGGAAAAAGAATTGAAGGCGGGGCAGCGGTGGGGGAGGAAGGGAGGTATTTATATAGTCAAAGATATGAAGCAACGATTTTTATGACCCCACAAATCAAAAATAACTGAAAAAAAAAATTGAGGTCTATATCATATGGAGACATTCTGAAGAACATAAATCACTCCTCAGTAGCGTGGAAAAATGAGAATTGTGCTTGAAGTAAGCTAATGAGGTCAATACTACACTTCCTAGGTTCAGAATTCAGGAGTAGAAAAATTATCCTTATCTGTTGGGAGTCAAGAACTTCTTAACAAAGTATTAGAGGCCATAAACTTGCTTCTCATATTGCACTTCTAACATACAACTTGATTTATATTAAAGGAAGAATAAATTTCATAGTCAAATTTTCCAGTCAATATTTAATCGCACAAATCGGGAAGACTACAGCACAAAGTTCACAAATTTTCATCAGACATATTCTGAAGGTAAGGATTCTACCAGAACAGTAGCTGTAAAATACTAGCAAAACTATGTCATCATTTTATCACTTTGCAACCTTAAAACAAAATTATGAAAAGGCTTCTGAAATGGTCATCTTATTTCATTAGTAAGGAAATTCTGTCTCTCTTTTCCTCCACAGTTTTTAAATTCACCCTGCACTGCTCAACATGAAGATGTGTGCATAGACAGTCAAAACAGAAAAGCTAAGCATGTTTTCAAGCTTTGCTACAGCAACTAACTTTACAAAACCAAAAGCCAACTCTGTTCATATATTTGAATGTAGAGAATTTTTTCAGAGAATTCCATCTGTAAGTCTGTAAAAATGGGCAATAAGCTATGTGTGCTTGGGTCACATGCAGAAAGAAAAGAACAGGTGATCGATTTACAAAGTTAAAGAGGATGGAGGAATTTGACCTATACAACGTCATCCGGATTTTGGACTTTTATGAAGACATTACCCGTATGATTTTGAGCTGAACAAGTCAGCTTAAAAGCTCCTTAATTATTCTGCAATATTGATGTTTTGGCTCTAGCAAAAATGCATCCAACTCCTCTCAGGCCTGTTACCTAGACCCTAGATCTCTAGACTGACCAAGATTATAAGGAATGATTTCTTGTACAGCTGAGGGAAATAAGCAGAGACTGCTGCCTTCAGACGACTCTGCAGCACCGTTTACTGACACAGACACACACAGTCCCCGTCTTCACTGGGGATTACGCATGCTTCAGACCTCCAAAAGTCCCCTTATTTAACAAAATACTGTTCAGCCCTAAATAGGAGCACTGGTTTTGCTGGCCTGAGGTAGGTTTAAATCAGTGTTAAAGGCTCTGAAAATCCATTACCAGTTCTCTCACTCACTATTGACTGCACACCAAACGCATTTCCCTCCCTTACATATGCAGCTAGCGAGAAGTGGGTATATTCCATATTGCACTTGCTGTAAGCCATACACACTGGGCACTGAATGGTATGACCAGAAATCTTGCAGGATTTAATTTACAATCTTGCGTGTTGTAAGCCCCTCAGGACAGGAAACTCTCATGTTTTATATATCTATAAAACAACATGCATACCTATGACACTGTATAAATAAGAGGATCAGATTAAAAACATCTGTAGACACTCTGGCTGATCTATGTCTTGCTGGCTGCTGTATCTTCCTAATTTTTGATGGCAGACGAGCCATTTCACACAACAGGATTGCTAGCAGTGCTGATGCAGCTACATATAAATCTTTAGCAACATGTTAACAAGAGACCTGATGAAGAGAGAAATTAAAAAATAGTAATAATCTGTCCTTCAGGCTCGACCTCCTCACGGGTGTCTGTTTGATTTTTGTTTACTTTTTGCCAAGGAAAGATAGGAAACATGGATGACTCAAACAAAACAGTTTTGGAAATGTGGTAGGAGGCAGTAAGGACAACATTTCTTTGATTCAGAACTAAGTGTGTTGTGATACAACTTTTCTCTGGCTGCCCAGAACTGTCAACATCTATTCATCTATTGTAAATTGCTTCTGTGAAAGCAAAAATCATGTATGTCCGCAACATGGTGATAGTCACAGAAGATATAAAGAGATTCACACACTGTGCAAGTACTGAGTGCAGAAATAATGCTAAAAGGGAGGCAGACTGTTATTGATACCAAGCAGGGAAGGGAACAACTACATTTCCAAGAGAGAGGCAAAGAGGAATCCTAAATTTAGAACAAAATTCAGAACTGAAGCCAAGATACTGTCACCACCAGAGCTGCGTGAACATCTTACAGAAAATCCTTCGACAGTGTTAAACTCAGCTCCTTTAGGTTTTAGAGGAGGGAAACAAAATCAATTCCCTTCACGTGAATCTTCTCTGTGTCCTTCAAATCACTATCTAAAAATTAAAATTGAAACACTTTTCTCTCTGCCCAGCTATACACTTTTCTAAATTGATTATAAGCCTTTCACTTTGACTCCATAGTCAAACTTTTGGCAGCTGGTCACACGGTAGGTCTGCTGAATCGAATGAGCCTGGTATGCTTTTTGTAGTACACCTCAGGCTGCTTTTACTAAAGACAAGCATTAATTAAAAGTCACTCCATCTAATAAGAAACTTCACTTTTGCAGTGACAAATTAAGAACAGTTTGAAAGACAGAGGAAAATGCCAGAAATGTGAAACTGTATGAAAAATCACAGAATCACAGAATGGTAGGGGTTGGAAGGGACCTTCAGAGATCATCTAGTCCAACCCCCCTGCCCGAGCAGGGTCACCTAGAGCAGGCTGCACAGGACAGTGTCCGGGCATCCTTACTCAGAAGAGTAAAGGGCAAAATGTTCTGGTCCATAACATTTTTTTTTCTTGTTAGGTTCCAACATCAACCCTGACTCTGAGAAAAGAGAGGTGGGTATATATGTACAAAGACCTACTACGTAGAGAATCCACATAGCTTCCAAATGTAGAGTGTGCAAAGCATTTACATTGATATGATTTTTGTCTTTCATGTCACAAGTCTGGATACCAGACACTTTCGTTCTACAAAGAAGACAGGACACTCACTTTGATCAGGACATTCACTTAGCAAACACCTCCAATAAAAACTGAGATTGTCTAAAAATTGAAATGTGATCAGACTGTATTCCTGCCCGCTGTACAACCAGAGAGTGCCAGGCCAGCTTGTTAGCAAGAGCTTAGCAGTAAGACACATCTGTTGCAGCTGGCAGCATTTTATATGCTGCTGCATGACTGCAGGTATACTTAACCCTTCTTCCTCAACCACCTCCCTGTGGCCAGGAAGGGTCCGACAAGAAAAGTCAGTCAGTATCTTGGCTATTATATTGCTCACTGTAAAAGATTTTTATTAAAGCACATGAACTGCAACAGTAAAGCCTCTTAATGATTAAGGACAGAATAAGGTTACTACTTGCACCAGCAAAAAGGATAGAGTCTCTGTCACGTTGTTCCTGCTGCTGTGGAAACAATCAGTAACTGAAGAAGGAAAGAGCTACTGAAGGCAATTGAGTAGCTTTGAAAACACCAAAATCCAAGAGAATCCTAAATTCTAATCCCACAGCACAACACAACCTTTCCAGCTATACACAGTGCTGCAGCATTTACTAAAATCAGATTGTGCTTTTAAAGTGTAGTTCATATTGGGAATACTATATATTTGGAAGAATTGCAGGCCATTAACTCTAGGCCTACTAATCTCTATGGATTCACCCTAGATGTGCTGCCGGTTTGCTCATATACCATTTGGTTGCTTTCTCAAACCCTAGAGAAAAGAAAGCTCACAATTTAGAATAAAATTCTCAAGAATGCCAGAAACAGTTCACAAGGACAGTTCAGATGTTCTGTAACAAAGCCTTATTTATAAAACACATAAGTTTCTCTTTGGAAGTCAGAAATTTAAACAAATTGTCCCTTTTTTATGGCTTTGAGATTTATCTCAATGAGAAGCACAAACACGTGTTCATTCATTCATTCATTCAGACTGACAGTATCAGAATCTTCTCTTTTATCTTTTGCTAGAGTTTAAGGGCTCTTCCTTCATTGCATGAAGTTAAAACCCTTCACAAATATTTTTGAACACACTAGGAAGAAAAGCAGCAGCTGTGAAGTTCTTGGCCAAAATCAGAAAAAGTTCCTACTAGGCTTGGATAGTTGGGGGCGGGAATGGCACAGTACCATCCCACATACATGCACAGCGCCACATACACACATCCTAACAAAGCCATTTTCTGTCAAAAGATGAAGAAAAATAAAACTATTACGAAAAATCAAGTCAGTTTTTCCAGAAGACTACTTAGGAGAGGAGTGAATGCATATTGGGAGTAAGGGGCACTTACAGAGGTGGTAAGCATTCATTTCAACCTTCTGTTACCCTGAAGAGTGATTTTTGTTTTGACTAATATAGTAATGTAAATGAAAGCTCAAGAAAAGCATTAAATCGACCATCAGTCTTTCCCGCTCCCTTGAGAGCAGTTAGAAGTTTTCTGGTTTGCTTCCTATTCTGAAGCCAACCAACTCTAAAAATGGTCTCTTAAATCAAGCTTTTCAGCTAGGTCATCTTCTTACCAGTTGCCTACAGTGCTTTCCCAAATAAGAGGAGGAGCAAGAAAAATCAGAATTTTGGATATTCTTTCAAAACTATCTTCCCTATCCTTCCCCTATTACTCATTTAGAAAGAGCTTCTCAACCAGATCTTCAAGTAACTCAGACCAGTAAACCACAAGCATTCATTCATTCATCCATCCATCCAATCACTAATGGAGCTACAGTCACTTTAAAAAAAGCTGAAAAATCTGCCTCCCCGTGCCTTTACCTTTGAAGTTCTTGATAAAGGAATACTTTTAATACGCAGAGGACTTGAGGTATGGAATTATTGCTAAATCACTTCCCTTTTGTCTTGCTGCTTCAGCAAACCAGCTCTACCCTGCACTGTGTCAGTATTTTCTGTCATATTGTCATCCTTCATGTGACTTGACATATATCATTTGTTTGCATTATTAATCCAGGAATTAAAGGCAAACGGTTTAGCTGGTGAAAGGTTTCTGCCTTTTTCTAGAACAGCAAAGGCTATTCTATAAGCAGAGAAAACAAACCGAAAAGTATCCCAAGGATAAGTTTCATGTCCCTCCAACAAAATACATAATCATTCCCATCCTACATTTTGTAGAGCTTAAACATACAAAATGCCACAAAAATGCATAGAAAACTTCATGCTCACTATTAGCAATAAACAATGAAAAACATCTGCATATGAGGATACATGACATGAAATACAAGGAGTCATGTAAACAATGGTCTATGATTTATCCTAATACCGGGAATTGCAGGAGGAAGGCTTTTAATCAGATGGCCTCTAGCAACAGCCCCGCTGCCTGGGAAGTAAACACACACATAAATGTTTTTTATAAAGGTGCAATACAGCCTGTATCAGAAAACAAGCCTTCTTTTTGCATCTCTATGTCACAAAATACATTTACGTACACTACAGCTATATGCATGCAACGTTACAAAGGCTTTTGTAGTTTCAGTCCTGGTTTTACTTGTAATTTACTTGGCCCATTTCTGTGTGTACATTTACCTATCAACTTCCAGAACACAGAGAAAGGTAGACACTAAAACTTTGGTAAGAATATAAGGATTTCCCAATGAATCATTTCTACAGAAGGAGCATAATAAGCTCTTTGAGATACAAATCTGTCTTTATTTTCATGTGATATCTAGCATGAAGCTACAGTAAATCTTAAGAGGGGAAAATAAATAAACATAGCAGTTGATTCAATTTCAGTTTTACTCTCTATATTTTTGGCAAAGGAATAGGGAATCCTTGGATATAGAGTGGCAACATTTGAGGGAGACATAACAGTACTACAAAATAACGATAGAACAAATAAGAACAAAAGCTTGATGCCACCCAGTTCCTTCCCACTTCACAGTTAAGGAGACTAACTGGTCAACTGCAGTTTGGCCACAGAGCAGACCGGTAGCCTTCTACAGAGTGGGATTTGCTGGGATCTTGAATGACAAACTGCCACATAAAACATAGGACAACACAAACCAAAGTATCACATCAACTAACAAGGAAGTACTGCAGATGAGCTTCCTATTGGAAATACAGCACCCTGAGAAGCAGTTTTGTATCATCGTCTATAAGGTGTCACATGTTGTTTAACTCTAAGTCTAGCCCAAATTTTGCACCTTCTAGATCCCAAAACAGTTTCAAGCCATCACCTTTAAAGGTGAGGAAGATGCCCCAACTTCTGCAAATTCTTCGGCACTGACATTTGGATCACAGATTCTCAGGATTTCTAAGCATACTTGGTTTTCTTGAATATAGGACCACAAAAATCCAGAGGCATTTTGAAGAATTTTCTTCTGTAAACATTCACACAACTATAACCTCTAAATAAGCCCCTATTCAGCAGTTTAGACACCCTAAATGTGTTCTGCACATTATCAGACCAGATACACATAGTCAGGGATTCAACTAGATGAGCCCAGGGCAAGCCTTTCACTGACCAAGGTATTTTTTTTCCTCCAAAAGAAAAAGAAAGATTGCCATGTTTTATAATAGTGTCCCAGATCCCTCTATGACAAACTCCTATCCCCCAACATCAATCACAGTTTTATAAGGACAGCAAGAAACTGCAAAACTTGCAATCACAAAAGCTTTTCCTATTGTATTTACAAATGTTACGTTCCTGAGGATAATTTTGGAAATTATGCATAGTAAAATAGCAAAACACAAACTTGGACATACTCATATGAGTAAAGGATGTAGATATAAAAATAACTATACACAGTGGAAAGGATGGGAAGTAGAAAAATAGACTTCATGGGGAAGTGACCAAGCACGCAGCAACCGGGACAGTCTGGTATTGTGCTTTGCTTTAATAATCGGGATAGGGTCAAGAGAAATATAATCCAGAGAGGAGGGGCTTGGGATGATAGCTGAAAGCAAGTACTAGTCAATTAGGCACAGAGCTTTAGAGTCAGTTCAGTGCGAGAGTGCAAATACACAAGGACAAGGGAGCAGACCACCTTCTGGCATTTGAACAATCTAGGAAGCCAAGTTACACCTCTGACCCACCACATCTTCAGCTGTAGTAATGAAGGTTACTCAAGCCATGTGCTCTACACAGTCACAAATGAAGAAAACACTGTACAGTCTCTTCTACCAAAGAAAGTGTCGGTACCTTACGTGACAAACCAGGATTACTTGCTGCACCATCACTCAATCTCTTTGCATAAACGCTGAGGAATCTCATCTAGATTCACTGACATATACAAATTGATTTGTACAACAATAAAGTTGTCTTTTTAACAATAGGGTACGGATTCAATAATAAACTCAATATAATATTTAAAATAACAGAAAACTGATTTATCAACCACTGCCAAAGTACTTAGAACAACATATTCATGTAGGTCAAGATCTGCCATTTCTTACTTATTTTCTGAAGTCCAAGGGCAAAGAAGGGTAATTTTGCATGGTTCCTTTACCAGACAACTAGTGGTTGCCTAGAACTGTAAATCCTATGGTCATTTTGTCAGAAAGTGTCACTTCTGGATGCTGATTTTTCTGGATATAATCATTGGAAAGGGTGACAATGAGCAGTTTGGAAGATCTAGAAGTGTCATGTTTCACACTTTATCAGTAGCTGAAATCGTGGACTTAAGAACCACTCTTCACTAGGTCGGGAAGATCCTCAATTCCTACTATAACAGCACTTCTTCCTAAAGCAAAGGCAGCTGAGCTTTGCTATTGAGTTTTGGTGTGGATATATATGAGTCTCTATCCAAAGACTTTCACCCGGAAGGAAACAGCTCAGAAGCCACATTAAGAAGACAACAATGCCTGAATTACTGACCCATTCTGGACAAGAACAAGCGGATTCGCAAAATGGGTTATTTATTGAGAGAGTTTTAAAGCTCCAAATTGTGAACTGTCTCTGTTTATGTGCTGTGTTGAAGAAAGTCAGACTTGGCACATGTTTCTCATTAACTGTACTAAAGCAGCTCAGTTTCCCTAGAAATCCCCAGTTTCTCCTCTGCAATAGGGTAATCTAGAAGGCCCTTAATTTTAGCTCTTCAGTCTGAAAGGGTAGCAGATACATAAGTAGTGCTGAGTGAATGCTGCTGAAATGTCTATGATTATGTGGAATGCTAAAGTAAATTGGCTTTCTTGGCATATACAACATTATTAAAATCTTCAGAATAAGGTCTAAAAGCAAGGAAGTCTCACAGATATTTGTGTAACGTATTTCACACATGAAGCATTCACATAGCCCTTTCTTAATATCTATCATTGCAGTCAAGAGACACTGTGTGTTCCAGGATCCCAGTCACATAACTTGTTTCAAACTGGTCACAGCGAAAAGCTAGCCCTGCCATAACCCAATACATTGTCTATGCCCAAAGTATAGGCCGACGTTTGCACATTTGCAAAATAACCATGGAACCTGGAGACAATTGCTAAGCTTTGTTATTAGTTCTGAACAGGAAGAAGTAGAATGGGCCAAATTTATTACATAGTTTATGTAGCACTCGTTATAACAAAAGTCATATTTAGAAAAGTAGCGCTGTATGCTTTCCTCTGATTTTCTCATTTTCAGGCAGATTAAATCACTTTGGAACTGTTTGCTTGTTTGTTGAGAACAGCTTTCAAGATGAGGTAATTAAAGGAAACCTATCAATTCAGTGTATATTTTCATGTTAATAATATTGACATACTGTTCAAATAAACCTCCAATTTACTACAATCTGTTTTTAGACAAGCCCTCCATTTTAACCTCCAAATGGAAGGAAAACTAAGTGACTTTCCTCATCTCACTTAATAGAGAACATATGTTCAAAGATAATACTGTAGGCTTGTTCTGAGAAGCTGTTCTTCCTCTGACAGAGATCCAGTGAGCTTGCATAGTAACACTGATACATAATGAAAGTACGCGTCGCCATAAATCTCATGCACTGCAGAGGTCACTACAGAAAAAAGAAGAGACCGCTGATCAGAGAAGCACGTACACATGCCCAAACAAAAGCACCCTGGCCACAGGTGAAAAAAGAACCCGGTGTGCCTCCTGTCAGCTGGAAGAATCAGAACTAAGAGCCACCGCAATCCTAATTGGGGGGGGGTCCTGGGGCTGATAGCAAAGGGACAGAGAGCGGATGGAAAGAAGGAAGGGATCTCTACCATTGCAAAGCACAAGAAGCAGCTCTGAAATAGAAATGTTTCAAGTCTTTGCATTACAAACTCTCTGGAATAATTTTAGATGGAAATGTTACAGTAATAATGACAGGAACTTTTATTTATTTTATAAATATTTATGGAGGCCATATTTATTTTTGTAACGTGCACAAAGGATGTAATTGTCACTTGCTTCTACAGGTCTCAACTTTTTAATTTACAAAAGAAGGTTAATTCACCTGCCAAGGCCACTGTACTTGATGGTGGAAAAGCCAGCAATAAAATTCACGTTCCCTGAATCCCAGTCAATTCGTTGATTCATTAGACTGTGCCTATAAACAAGCCAACATTTTACTTACATCCAGAAACAAATCAAAGCCACTTCATTCTATTGTGCTCAATGCCGTGCCATCACACCAATAAGATGGGGGCCAAGTATGATCACTTACATCCAGTAATAAAAGAAAAAGAAAGATCCATCATCAGATGTTATTAACATTTAGTTGCAGATTTATCTGATCCTACAAAGCCATGCCGCATCAAACCTTTCAAGTTCATACCCACCAAATCAAACAATGACAAGAATCACTGAACAATTCTTCAATATACTTTGGCACACCCCATGTTATAGTCTCTCGCCTAAAAACCAGGGAGTGTAAGTTGTCTTAGCAGCAAGAAGTGTACAGGCTTTTAATGATGAATGGTGAAGCTATCCTTAAATCTCAGAACTCTTGAGCATAAATCTACATCAACCTATAGCTAAGGCCCTGCTTTTACCTCAAAAACAAATGAAAAAAACACTAGCAGAAGTAGTGAGAAGCCATTCTTTGGCAAGCCCTTGATACCATTTGACTTACCAGAGGATGAAGCATTAGTACTGTAGCGGGTGCTATAGGTCTTCCTCTGCTTCATAAATTCTCTTAAGACATTGTTCCATCTGTGACAGAATTGTGGTGGAGAAGCACTTTTCTGATTTGTTTATTATTAAAAGACCGTCATCCATTTCCTTACTTACACACATGAAAAAGATCCTGAGTTTGGGTGGGGGGTTATTTGCTTGCGGGTTTTTTTGGTTGGGTTGGTTGGTTTTTTAAATAGAGAATATCGCAGGCAGTGTTGCATATCCTGCTGACAGAAGCCCCACCTTAAAATGCTGGCAGTACTGCAGCTAGCTTTAGGAATGACTATGATTCAGGTTTTAAAAGTAAAGGTGTGGTGCCTAAGCCTACACTTAGACACCGAAGTATGGATATAAGTATCTAAATAAATGGTTTGGTTTACAAGAGACCGAACTCTGTTGGCCAAGGAACTTCCTAACATACGCACCCTGAGGTAGACACTTTAAACGGTTTGATTATCAGAAATGCTTGTGCAAACTGCTGCTGCAAATCACCAACTCATAAGCCTGAATAGTTACCAGGGGTCTGGCTTTAAATTATGGAGCATTCACTGGAAGAAATGATTTTCTGCACAGCCTACCAGTCTCTGAAAACAACAGAAAAAGAGTGTGATTTAAGTCAGCCATGAGAAGTGTATTTGTTTTTAATTAAGTTTGGGATGAAAAATAAATAGTACTACAGAGCAAAACACAGCACTTGAGCTTTCCTTGCAAGAAAGTATTAAGTTTACAAAACAGTACCAGGAGAAATAGCTTTTTATTCAATATTTCAGTAATTTAGACATTCATACAGACTCAAAACCTTTCTTTGCCCAAGATCTGAACCCCAAGCCCCCGGTTTTCTGTTGCTGCTGTTGTCACGCATGTCCTAAATATTTATCAAGACACAAAGAACAACAGGTTCACCATTGGGGAACCCTCAGCATGGACGCCACAAGAAAGGGGACACTTCAGATGCACTTAACCTGTGTTTGAAACACAGGCCTGAGCCAGAGCCTGAAATTTGTATGATATTTACGCACAATCTCAGACTTGGTGCTCATCACAGATCACGTCAAAGGAGAAAGCTTAACCATATGCCAACCCCGCACGCGGGGATAGCCAATGTCTGTATGAATTGTGCCTACTCAGACCGATTCCTCACCCACGTAACTTTTGATGTTTCAAGTGACAGCATATGACAGACAAGCTCCCTCTGAGTAAAACAGAGGTTCAGAAATGAAGCAGGCAGAATGCTTCATTCCACATTCCTAGGTAAACATTTTATACAGCTTCCTGAAAGGTTACAACCTAAAATGTAGAAATTGGACCACAGAAATGAAAGCTTGATGAATAGCAAGTTCACATCTGCGTATTCCAAAAGGCACCTGCAGTTTTTAAAAAGTCTTGCAATACTTTTAGGTCATGTTATTTTTTTTTCATGTGCAGGTATACTACAAAATAATTTAATATAAGGTGTTTCAGTTTGCCTTATTGCTTGGAAATCTCACAGATCAGTTTACTATGAGTTGCCTGGGTTCAAAAACAAAGCTTGGAATATCAGGGTGAGGAGAAGATTAACTGTAGCATCAGAACATATGCAGAAATTTCTCCAATCAGGATGGCTTACCAAAGAATGAATCTGTAAGCCCCAGGTGGTTTGTCACAGACACTTCTTCAAAAATATAAAATTATGTACCATTAAGCCATAGCCCAAAGACTTCAACAAACATGAAGCCTTGATAAATGTGGAAGTCAGAATAATTTTTAAATTTCGCATAAATGACACCAAAAAAATTGCAAGTCAGCTTGAAATAAAATTGCCATGAAGCACCTTAGGTTTTTATAACTCAAAAGGCAATTTAAAAGTTATTTTCTCATCTATTTGGGAGAGATTTTTGTTTTAGCAGAACGGTTTGCAGTCTGCCCCTATAAAATGGATCAGTCTGGCATCAGTAGATATTACTCAGCTCAAGGCAAACAAAGTTAGGAGTAAGAGAGAAACTTTGCCAGCTTCAGCTGCCACGATATGCAAGTTGAAAAGCTATTTATTCTCTTTTGCTGGTTCTGAAGTAATATTTTAAGGTTTGGAGGGAATAAAATCCTGGGCACTCAGCAACTTAGCTGTAGACGCTTTATGTATGTGTCCTTGTCTATATTCTGCCTCCGACCATACCTTCCACAGTGAGCAACGGAAAACGCAAAGTGAGCTTTAAGCGAGCAGTAATCTGTCTGCAGAAGACAAGCACCATCTCTATTATCAGGAGGACTAAACATGTATTTTTGAGTCCTTTGTATTCACAGAGAGGTTCCAGGTCACTCTTATTACCAGAGAACTTCCCATTCTAGAGCCTGCTCTCCTTAGCAGCTGGTCATATACTAAGTCAAGTATGTTTCACACAATTGTACAACATACTGTTTTTACAAAATAGTACAATGTAACTTCAGAGACTGGAAGAGTACTTTAGAGAGAACCAAGAGTGACAGCATTTCACATAGCATTCTTTCCATTGTGTTCTGGGTACCTGAATACATCATAATTACTACCTGAAGGTTAAATAAGTTAATAAAATGAGGCGTTAAGAATGTTTATTACCATTTTTATAGTAAAAATTGTGACATTAAAAAAAATAGTCTTTGAAGATCTGGGACCCAATGCTTACAGATAAGTGTTCGAGTGTACCATCTTTTATATCTAGTAGTTAAAATGGAAATTAAGATACTCCAGAAGAGAAAGAGTAAATATACAGCTGTTATTCAGATCTAATTTCTTTAAAAAGTGCCATTATAATGTGAAGCAGCCCATTTTTCAAATGCTGTTTACGTCTTAATATCATTATCTTTTAGCTGACCATTAGGAAATACTCAAACACATTACAATTTGCAATACTCTTTTGAAAGGTGATTAATGGTCATTATTAGGAATTATCCATACAGTTCATTCCAACATTTGCCAAAAAAAAACCCAAACCTTTACAATGTTTTCATTTTAAAAACTAACAACATCAGGAATAAATTATAAGCTTTAGCTCAAGTGACCTTATCTTTCATTGTTGCACCATACCAAAATGGACCTGATTCTCCCCATCTGCACATTGTCCCTTCTGCACTGTCTATTAAAGCAAAGCTGCTGGAGCAGCCAGCTGCATGCTCCTCTGACAGAGACCTTGCAAAAACTCACTTCCTCTTGGAATGAGTCCCTCTTGCCTTTCTCATTTTAACAATCCCACTGTAACCACAAGGTTATTCTCCACTCTCAGATCAAGATTTGGCCCTTTGACATTTTGAGTCATGCTAAGTAGTTCATTTGTCTTTAACAAGATTACCCCTTGATTATCTCTTTGGAAGGCAATTGATCAATCAATACTAATGAATTCATTTAGACAAAGGATCTAGTATCCAAATGTATGTATTCAAATTGAATTTCACATTTGCCTTCAAATCCTTAAATATTTTTAGTAATGAGTCTATAGAAGGGAATAGCTTTTAGGTGCCAATAGCTTCATTACAAAATATTAATCACCTTTATGGTTTCTTCATACCAGTGCCTCAAGTAACATTGATTTGAAATATGGACGGCAGAATTAGAAAAGACTGATTTTGTATAGGTTTAGCACTCACAATTGGATTCTCCCATGTCTATAAAAGCACTAATCTGACACAAGTTATCAGGGCATTCATACCACTGCTGCCACCTACAGATTATCTGGTAACTAATGAGGGTTGAACTGACACTACCACGTTTTCCTAATGAGAGCACTGATAGATGGGTGGGTAGGAGAGATGGATTGTATTTTCATGGAGCTCACAGAAATCAAATCGCTTAAAGATTGATCTCCATTGTCGACTTTTGTTGAAATTCATCAATGCCTTCAAAAGTTGTTAGGGGAGGCACAAACACCAAGAGATTACACTCTTAGTCTCACAAGGCTTGCAACGTTTGGTTTCAAATTAGTTTCATCTGTTAGATTATTATAACATCATATTGCAACATTTTTCAAATTGTACATACTTTAGGAGAAATTCAGAACCTTGTGAACTGAATCTGACCTAGTAACTCAAGAAATTTTATCGGGCCCTATTCAGCAAAAACAGCCAACTTGAATTTCTTACTCCAAGAGACGTAATTCCCCTCAATAAAATTACCGAAGACACTACAGACTGACTATCCTGCAAATACTTGCAAGTTTCCCCCTCAATTTACAGAAACCTCATAGATTACCACTTGGTTATTATCCTAGGGCAAATCTTACTCCAGGCAGGCAGACTGGCTTTTTCAGATGCTTCAACTCCAAACACTATTAAAAAAACCCAAACAACAACAACAAAAAACCCCACAAAACACTACGTAATAAAGAAAACCAGAAATTGTGTGAAAGTGTTACTAGTATGAAAGCACCATATGCCTAATTAACTTAAGTAAAACGAACCAGACTCTCACTATAGCTGAGTGCTGCTGCAGAAAAAATGGTAGAAGGTCGACAGTGGTGACACATGACTTAACAGGTCTTTCTCAGGTGTCAAACATAGTTCTTCTTAAAGAGATTAAAATATCCTTTTCTGAAGTATCAGTAGCATTACCCCATTTCTGAAGTCTATCCACATCCACTTAGTGCAGTTTTAAATTAACAAACACAAGTTTCAAGTACTGAGTCTGAGAAACATCCTTTTTCATTTCGTTTCGGACTCTTAGTTATACAGGTCCCTTACACCTTTCTTCTTGTTTTCCTTCTTTTAAACACATTGATGGTATTTATTTCTCTGAGCCATAGAAGGCTGCCTTCTCTGCAAGCTGCAAGGCAGCGTTCAGCTCTGTGGAAAGCTGTAAAGCTTGCTGGCAGCAGTGTCCAGTGTCCCCAGGCATCACCTGGAGCCAGACCTTCCCATACCCTGAAGCACAAGCCTCAGAGAGACTTTTCACAGAGCTTCCCCTCCACTATTTTGAAGTGTGTGACCAGACCCATTTTAGCACATTTCTGAGGGCTGCTTGGGAAGTCTGACATCTACTAAGCTCCTAGTGCACTGAGATTTCAATTAGTTTACTTCCCTTTCTTCAACTGACAGCAGCTAATCTTCTGGCTAACCAGCATCGGATTGTCAGGTAAACTTCACCCAGCCATGTCCTGAAGAAGCTACTTCATGTCTTTGCCATGAATGCCAGACTAGGATCCAAATTGTGTCCTGCTACTGATTGTACTGTAGCCATTTGTCAGTGATATATTTCATGAGGTCAGCATAACTCAGCATAATGTACTCCTAAATATATTTAATATTGATTTCCTCCACTTCACTAGCAAAGTAATGTCAGACAGACTGCCAAAATGTTAATTCATTTTCCAGGCATTTTGCTCTTCCTAAGGTTCATTCCAACAGAAAGATTAAGAAAATTTAATCTATCATCTCTAAAAATGTACTCTGCCTCCAGGTGTTCTACTGTTGCTGCCTCCTGGTATCCTCTGTCACTTTCTTCACACTATAAAACCTGGCTCTGAGCTCCTTACAGCTATGTGCTTCAGCATTAAACTCTCTATTCGGCATTTGCCTTTGCTTTCAGGTGTTGCCAGTGAAGAATCTACTTCTCCTTGGTGGCAGGCCAAATCAGTCCTCATCCAATTGACTGTGAGGACATTTTAAGCTCAGAACTGCTTTCCTCAAATACTTACAGAAGTGTTTTTCCCAGGAAACCTTATCATTAATTTCATAGTTTCTGGCTAAAACATGTCAGCTAGCATCTGTTCACAAGCCTGCACAAAACACACTCCCTGTTTTATACAGATGATACTATATTCTTTTTATCAGCCTTCGTATAAGATTACATATTTTCATCAAGTTTCAAAAAAATGTTGAATAAACTGACCAATGTATTTCAGCATCTCCCAGACAAAACAGCAGCTAACTGGGAAGAACATATCCTACAAAACATCCTGATCCACATGTCCCCTTACAAGCCAGCTTAAGGTTTGCTAAGTTTTCCATCAGGCTATATTAAACAGTACAAAGAAAACCATCAAAAACCCCAAAACCCCAAACAACAAACCAACCCACAAGCACGTCTTACTTCTTTCATCCCACAGGGGAACTCCAAAATGGAAAGGGATCATTTGGAAACAGTAATACTAGCATGCAGAGTTTTCTTCAAATATAATCACAAACATTACTTATTTGTGAGTACTGAAGATAACATTCCAAGAATTCGGGAAAGCCAGATGATACCAAACCAACAGTAATTTCAATTTTGATGCTCCTCATGCATGTAATGTTTTTGGTACCATTTGGTGTGTTCACATAAAACCTAAATTAGAAATACACAGTCAGCGCAACCAAATCAGCTTTCCGAAATATTCCCTTTTACTTTCTCAAGTATCCATCACTAATTACATGTTAAACTACATATTTTTAATATAAACTAGGAGTTTTCTTTCCTTGGTTATTAATGCCAATGTATTTAATTAGTTACATTAAGAGGTTTGCCTGCATAGTCTGTTCTTAATGAGAACAGAATGAGATTCCAAAGCTCTGTAGTAAGTTGTTCTGAAAGCACACTCTGCTTTTCCCCAAATGTCTATCATTTACCTCTTCCCAGCCTCTTTTAACTGCCCTCGCCTTCCATCTTGTAGCTTACTCTTAAATATTCCTAAAATGATCTTCTAGTAAAAAAGCACAGTCTAATACTTCACAGGTGCACTCGTGCTCTCTGGGGTAAATGTATCACCCTGTCATCACCATGGTCAACACATTCCTCACAATCACATTATCAGCTGCTTGTGTTGTTTCTGTCCTTATGGGGTGGTTGGGAATGCACAGAACTGCCGTGTGAAAGATTTCCAGGTGCAAGGTTATAGCTTTGCATCTGTTTTTCTTCTCATGAGAGGGTTTTTTTTTCTCCAATCTTTATAGGATTTCCATGTGCTCTTATTATGTTATCACTAGGATGAGAAATATACACAGCCTTTTAAAAGCGGACTAAGTACTACGCAGAGTGAAAGCAACACTGGATTACAAGATTAAGTTGATTTTTCCAGGGTTTCATCAATATACACACTATAAATAAATTAGTCCAGTCCTATACTTCACTGTGATTATGCTATCCTGCATTCTCAGCTATCCTTCACTCTCTTTTTAACTTGCAGTTACTTATCTCCGAGCCTCCTTTGACTGAAAACCTGAGAGCTATCTTTCTTACAGAATATAACTGTAAAAGGCAATCATCACTTCGACAGCTCTATATGTGAGTTGCCAAATAATTTCTAACAACACTGGAAATTCTAAGTTTCATTCTTTTAAAAAAATGCTCATCCCTCCAGAACTTTAGTGGCAGTTGGTTCCACATCTGGACTTTGCACCTTTATAGAAGATGGGAAACAAAAGGTCTATTCATTACTGAACTTTAAGGAAGGCGCATCTGCATTCAAATGCGCGTTGCCTCACAAATGTCAGACTGAAAATAAAGTCTGGAAAACTGGAAACACTGCAATGCTCTCATGGAATACGTGACCTGGCAAGCAGTGATTCTTATTTTCCATAGCTTCATACCTGGGTATGTTAGGGTTTGTGCTTCATCTACCAAATTGGTAAGGATTTTCACATAAATTTTTCTGTTAATACATAAACTTTATCATCTCAGGAGACACCATGCCTGAAAGACATCCTTTGGTCCACCCACTCAGTATCCTATCTGAGCAGATACACAGCTCTTCTCCATCTTACTCCAAGACTACACGTTCCCTGGAAGTTGAGGAGAGTTTGAATCATCCCAAAGCGCACTACCAGCAATAGATTAATAATATTCTAAATTTCAAGTGAATAAAGGAGAACGACACTGCAAGTACAGAAGCAATCCTAGGTTAAATCTGTTTACACAGTAGGGGCAGTTGTCACAGAAGTTTAAGACTGAAATCTTGAAGTTTTTAGAAGAGGAAAAACTGATTCTAAATTAACAGCAACATACTTATGTACCTCTTTTCAAACCCTATGCATTTCACTTGTTGCAAATGAAAGGGATTTTTCTTCCATCTGAACCTACTTTTAAAGGGTTCCTTCCCAACAGCACTAACTGCAGGTTTCACTGGCTAAATAGATAAATCGGAATTACATGACAAAATATTAGGCTTCGTCACTGAGCTTTTATAGAATATCACAGTCTGTCCCTTTACTTGTCCCACATATAACATACTTCGTTTAATGAAATTTTCTTCATTCTTCGCCATGTGAGGTAGGTAAGTATAATGCGTTGGCCTTCTTTAACATCGCCAAGTACTTTCATTTTCCAGAATACATTCACATACTGAAGCGGAAGGGTGAAGATTCTGAAATTATCTCATAAGCAGACCAAAATTTCTACTGCATATCAGAAAAAAATGATCAAATTCTTTTGAAAAGTCAGTGTATACTTTAGACTCTCTCCAGTGAATATAGTAGACATGCTTAAGATTTATTTGTAGGTAGCAACGCTTGTATCTCGTCACTCAACTAAACAGCACACGCATTTTTAGTAGCTGTTATGTTACAAAACAAGACTCAATTAGAATTAGATCATGCCAAAATTGGAGTCCAGAAGATTTACAGTCTGCCAGATTGCATACAATACTCTTGTTACAGCTAACGTACAAGCCAAGTTCCAATGAATACATTCTTATAAAATGTTTTGAAATTCTATAACTTTAACCCTGCTTTGGATTTCAGACTCGGCTAGTGTTCCCTGACAAATAGCTTGCTGTTACAACATCAGTTGTGGTGCTTTTAGGGTAGACTATATGGTCATATTTTCACTACAGTTTAGGGGAAAGCTTGTAGGAAGCCACAGCCACAGAAGAGGAACAGAAAAGCTATGCCCAGAGAGGCCTATTTTCTCCAAGGGCTGATACAGCTTGATCAACACTCAATCTCACCGAAGAAGATATTTTTACTTATTAAAAATAGCAGGATAAAATAGCCAACAAAGCTCAAAAATTATTTAAATGCAACTATCGAAGTCTTATACTTTGAATTTTAACTACAAAGGAATGTTGAAGATTTTCAAGATTTTTAATAATAAAACTTGCTAATTTAGTTGCAAATTTAAAAAATGTAAAATAAAAGTACTGTAAACTTAGGAAGAATATGTTCTATGTATAAGAAGACTATTACAATAAAGTAGTGGAATGTTTACATGCAAAATGGAAATTAACTTCAATGAGGGACTTTTGAATAGCTTTCCAAAGCACTTGTAAGTAATATTAAAAAATCGACTGTCTTCTATGTATCTTCTATGGACACAAGCCATTAGAGAACAATTTATTGCAATATACTTACAAACTAAATCTCTTAGAGAATAATTTTGTTCATTTTGCCTACATTTCACCATCAGAGTAACGATGCTGAGATCTAACAAGCAGCACAGTAACAGCTAGGTGATACTAGTTTAGTTCTTCTTGTTAAAGAGTTTCGCTAGTTAATTGCTTTCTTACCAAGAACAATTTTACTTTCACACATGAAATAATTTACTACCTTCTGAAGAAAAAAAAAATTAGACCTCATATTGCACTGTTTTGTATCAAACTAACCTACATTGATCTTTAGTCGTTCAGGGCAGACTCTTGTTTCTGTAAGCCATCCTTTGGACATGCTGTTGAGTAGATCAGGGATTCTGAAAAAGCAACCAAAAGGCCAAGCATATCCTCTGGAAAACATTAAAGAAAGCTAGGGAACACACTACTCACGTAGAGAGAAAGGGAAGGAGAGAGCTAGCCAAGTGGTCTCTGAAGCCAGCCAGTAACATAAGGACAGAGCAGCAGCTGAGCCACTAGGGTTTAGATCTTTCTCACCTGTGTGGAGCTGGAAGCACTCTGAGAAGGGCTGTAGGCTTCGGGAAAAGTCTAGGATAGGTTACAAGTAGCTTCTAGATAAAGTATCATAAAATAAGGTTGTTATGTTTGGCTGAGAGCAGGTTGTGGTTAAGTGAACAGGCTCCTTGGATTAATTAGATTGGAAGGGGACAAGTACTCTGAAGTATGGGATAGGTCCTCAGCAGGCAAATATGCTCCCCAACAGAAGGTTTGTGCTGGGTTTCTGAGCTTGTTCTAGGAGGGTAAGCTTTCAGGACCTTGCCCTCTGTGGGCCCAAAGCTAGTGGGAGTTTTGCTGGGTTGCAGGAAAGGACATGGTAAGGGGTGTTTCAAAGTGGGATATACCATCACTTTATAGGATCTGAAGGTTCATGTGCAAGATTTACAAGTGATGACATGACTAGAAAGAAATTTCTGCTAGGGAACAGTGCATGCCCGTGGTAGGTTGGAGAGACTATTTTGGAGGTAAAAGACTAGGTGACAGCAGAGATATTTCATAAGGCAAAACAACACATTGATTGTAACCTTTGTTCTACTTCTCACAGGGAGCACGGTCTGGTGGTACTCAAGCTCTTTCTGAGTTGAAATAAGGGGTTTGGGAACACAACCTGATGTTGTGCTTCAGTACCTGTACTTGCACTATTATCTTTTTATGGAAGCTGTTCTATTATCAGGGTCTCCCATTCCATTATCTGTTGCCCCAGGTAACAGAAAACTGGTAATATTCTTGATGATTAGTAACCATGTACAAAAAATACAGCCTCCAGTCACAGTGAAGTTGACTACTTTCTACTATATGGGGAAGAAAGTTCCTGAATTAGGTACTTCAAGTTAGCTGCTGAAAACACCCTGGGTTCTCCCCCCTCCCTCTTCCCTCTCTTCCCTCCTCCAGCTACTGTTTCCAGTATAGCACCATAAAACTGCCCATCATCAAGTAAAGAGCTTTCAACCACCACAGGGTACTCGAATGCCCATTTCTGTAAAAATCTGTAAAATCTATATAGCTGTAATATTGTCATTGCCAGCATATCAGCAACTGTTTGTAGTTTAATTTATGAAAAATGTTTGTTTCATAAATTATTGCTACAAAATCATCTCAAGGTAGCACTGCTATTGTTTTCATTTTGGAGAAGTATTTTGCAGTGCAGACAAGCCAGCAATAGAAACCAAAGCTACTAAGCTCAACATGAAGTTGAAAGAGGAAAAGATGAGTTTACTAATATGCCTAGTTAGTTCTGTGAGGCTTGCAGCTCATTTCTCATCCCAGTGAGCTTAATAAAACTTGTTGAATAAACTATGTACAAAAGGTAGTTAAGAAAAAGTAATATTTAAATTTATTTCAATCTAATTTGACCATAACTTTTAAAGGTTAGTAGCTATAAAGTTCACCTGCTATGGACAAAGTTAACTATTTGCTCGGTTATACACTTGAAAATTCATTTGCAACATATTTCACTATATCTATTTGCTGACACAAATCATATAGATCATATACACCCGGGACAGAGGTGGGTTAGAGACTGGAACATTCTCAAGTAACTAAGAATGGTCATTCTAGTTCCCTAGTGCGGTACTTTAGTAGACGTTGGGAAACTCTTGCTGCTGCTGCTAACGAGGTAACTACACTGTGACTAACAAAAATAAACTATCTTCAGGATTGTCAATTTGCCATCTGCAAGCATTTTTTTCATGGAAGATCTTACAATCTTGGAAGAAATAAAAACAAGATGTCATTTCTATGGATCAGGTCACATATGACCATCGCTAAGGTTCTTGCCTATCAGGAGAAAATCAGAAAACATTTGCAACTCTGCAAATACTAGTTGATGGTAGCAGAATTATTTTATATTATGCTTGTCATTGTCAGTAAATAGCATTTCTATCAATAATTTAAATTCATCATAAATTGGCATAAATTCATAATCTCATGGCTATGTAGCTCATTAGGGTTCTGTGTATGGTAGATAATTTACACATGCCTCTAAACTCCATTCTCTCAGTCTAGGTAAGAAAGCTGTACAAATCATACCAGGATGAAAAAAGCAAAACCAAATCTAGACTGAAAAGAAAGAACTGAAGAGTTTCTGGGGTACTAACTGCAACAGAGAAAAAACCAGTAACTCTTCAGACTTCCAAATATACAATATCCCTTATATGGCACACAATAGCAACAACCAATCTCTGATGCTATGGCCCAGTAGTTAAAGCTAAGACCTTGAAAAAATCACAGGGCTTCTTCATCCATGACACAGTGCAAAGGGCAAAATAACAGTATATTTTCTTACCGTTTTTTTCAGCATAGAGGAAAATTGATGTTTCAAGGAAAAATAAAAGGAAAAATATTTCCTGGGGAAACAAGCATTCTTCTTTCATCTTTCAACTAAATTTTATAGTTGCAAGAAAATATAATCTTACTCCTATAAGTTTATCTGGTTTTGGTACCTGTTAAATACTTGAGTTATAATGATCTATTTGTGATTTTAAACTCATTCCTGTTATGTGTGAAATTAAGAAATAAAATTTCTCATGGCTTTAAGTTGGAAATTCATATACTCGTATAGAGCACATAATGGTCTGTATTACACTCAGTATTATTTAGTATCAGGTTTTCATATGCCAATCCAAAGCGTTTAACTGTGAAAAACTGTGAAATCTTAGATTTTTACTACCAATCCAAGGAGAAGTAGAGTAAAAGTTTGATACATAAACAATGGCAACAGGATGGAGAGAATGGATAGAAGGATATTCAGATGGATGGACAGAAAACAATATTTTGTTTTTCTGCTGAAGATTGTCGGTAGTTCAGCATTATACAAAACAAAGGGAATAGAAAAGAATGCTCTAGATTACAGGATGGTTTGGGGATTTTTTTAAGTATGCAACAGTCATAGTAAATTGGATGTACTAGCAATGATAAGCTTGGCAGAAACTGTTTTTTAAGGAATAATGTGAATTAAGGTAGATTAGTAATTTTCTTATTAAAGGTGAGAGAGAGACCTTCAGAAATACAATAGACATCGTCTTTAACAGCACTTACTGATGCTGATTAACATTTGAAAGTGATCAACATAGGTCAACATAACTGTCATCAAGAGGTCAACATAAATAGGACTGCAATAATGTCTCTAAGAAAATTGTACAACGTTTGGATATATGAATTCATTCATTTACAGGTGACATAGATGGTTAGCAGGCTGATGCTACAAAGACACAGTATGCAACATTTGAAACATATCCTGATCAAGTCACAAGGACAAGCAACAGCTGTCAGTCACTGGGTCAGTCACAAATTGATATTACTTCTTTGGAACTTGGCCTTCCTCTGCCCTGATTCACCATTTTTCTTTTTGTAAGAGATTATATATTTCTTATGTAGCTACTTATTTTGAGCTAATTACATAGATGACTTCTCAGTAATTATAAGGCGTTCCTTTTACTTTCCCTAGAAATTTTCATCATTTTGCTGGTGACCCCAAGAAAATATTCACTGGAGTCTGGTCAAGGGAATTCAACATACCTAGTAAAGACACCTGTCACTAAGCACGTGAGCAGTCGTGTTTAAATTAATGAGTTTAACTTTGTGGTAAAAGATAGGCACACACTACTTATCTTGTTCAGTCAGGATTCTCCTGATGTAAAGAGTACATGTACTTAACAAATTTTGAAAATCAAAATCTGTAAACTCTCATCATCAGTTATTTTTTATGTAAAAGAATGACATTCTCATTATTCCATGTTAAGTGACTACCTATTTGCTATAGAGTTTTAAACATTTATTTGACTAAGAATATCATCTGGAAGGTGACAGAAATGAAGACTACCAAGCCCTGTATTTTTAGGGAGAGGATGATTTCTAGGAAATTCTTTCCTGACGTCTTACAAAGAAGTGATTGACAGCCCAATGAAATGTATTAAAATAGTGTTCTTGGAGAAACTGTTTTTCATCTGGCATTTATATTTATATTTACAGAAGGTGTGCTGTACGGTTATTGCACTTTGTTCCAAAACCTGATGCCTAATTATCTCAGCCACACATCTTGCCCAGTGAGGCTATTTTATGAACCAGCATAACCCCAGCTAACACTTCAACATGTTGATTAACTTTCAAAGAGAAAGTAAAATGGGTTTCTTCATCATCTTCTCACTGTTAAGCAAGCAAACACCCACTTGTCGCAAAACAATTTTATAGTAAATCGTTTTCACAAAACAAAATAGTATTGTATGCTACCTGTTAATCTAAGTTGTAAGTCTAAGCCTAACCTGGCGTAAGCACTTTGGCCAAAAGAAAACATGGCCTTTAGTATATTTGTGCATTTCAGAATCTGTCTGTATTTTATAACTGTAAATGTTTGACTCTACCTATCTCCCAAGTTCCATATGCTTCGTTGTGCTATTCTGGGCTAATGCAAAGAAATAGGTTAGTCACCAAGAAAAGAATCCCAATGTAGGACATCCAATTCTAAGATTTATGATTGATACAAAAAGACTGTCAGAACCAAAAGGAACAGAAAATTAGCTGCTACACCTTTTAAGAAAACCTATTTCTACTAAAATTTTCTGTATTACTGAATAGAATGCTGGGAAGGATTCATTGTTGGTCTTTCAGAACCAGAGAAATTTTTTTTCTCCAGCTTCTATTTTTTTTTAACTATAAAATTTCCTATCTACCAATTAGAGGAGAGAATTTTTCCACGAGCTCAGTATATTTAGCTTAGAGGGCGGGTAACTTAATTATAATGTTAAGTAGCTACCTGAGAGGTAAAACTCTCACAGAAGTTAGAGCCTTGCTCTGATCAACGGGAAGGGACTATGGCTTCACCACTTGCAGAAGTGCCCAGTGCCCCAGCCAGTGAATTAGAATTAGGAACTTCTATGCATGGAGGACCTAGTAAGGTCTATAGGTAAGAACTATATGAGCCATGAGTCTGTACAGGACCAGGGGGCAGAATGCTATTAAAACTACATTTGGAAGGCACAACATTATTCCAAGTTAGTATTTTCCTGACTACTTAGTGTACAAAAAACCCCAGGGATCCTACTCATCTGTCACAATTTCTCTTCTTAATCATAAGTCTTTTATATGGGGTACAAAATAAGTAGCAGAGCCCTCCTTCTTGGCATAATTCAGGAAGTTTGGGTTCTGCTGCTATAATCATACAAAATTTAATTTCATGCTGAAAATCACCAACATGTCTAAAATGCTGCTTGTTTCAGGCAGTCCATTAAAGATGTTGACAGCTTTTATCTGACAGTGAAAATAACAGACTTGCAATTAACTAAGCATCCCAGAGTTCAGACCATTAAGGAAAAATTGAAGACATTTTAATAGAAAAAGCTCCTCCTGAATCTTTAAAAAATCCCATCTAGTTTACCAAACCGAAAGGTGTCTGAAACACCCACTGGATAGATCTTTACTTTTGGATGTCCCACACTAAACAGGATGTTATACATGCTAATTCTATATAAGTTTTTGCAAATATATCAGAGCAAGACTACTGTTTTATCAGCAAATGTAACTGCACCAGTGCAGAGTTCCAAGTATCTGACCAGAAAATGTTGACACTGGTTCGATAAACCACAAACACAGTAACGCTCCAGGATTGAGGGGGAAAACTTTCACAAAACGCATCCATGATTCTCTCGACAACTGTCTGTCAGAGACAGCAAGTTTGCCACACACCAAAGGAATTGTAAATCCACTGCTCTTTCCTGGGTGCCCTGAGATTTAAGTAGAACATGGAAGACCCATCAGAGATCAGGGCCCTCAGTAGCGGACTCTGTACCTCTGATCAGTTATTGAGATGTGGGTTTTGTGGCCATGGTAGGAGAACTAATTCAGTTTTAAGTTGTTTTATCAAATTGCTGTTCACATCTATTTCTAGCCATTGCAGAACCCTCAGCTTCCTTCTTTCAAGCTTTCTGCTTCATCCCTCCAATTCCTATCACCCCTCTGAGAAACCCATGCTGTACTGTGCAAAAGCTGTTTAAAAATTGTTTGTTGATAAAAAGCACCTAGGACCTACAGAAATTCCTGATGCAGACACAAGCAGGAGGTGTTAGTGTTGCAATAGCTGAAAAGGCTGTCTTTTACAAAGGGAGTAAGACTTTAAAAGCATTATAAACTCGTAGAACCATATTGCAATGATCCCACATAACTAATAAACTGGGGGGTGCACAAGAAATCTACCGTTCCACAACGTAGAAGGGCTCGCGACAAGCATGATCTCTGCAACTGGGCAGCACAGAGACTGCAAGTCACCAAAAAAAGGAAGCAGAAGAAAGCATGATCATAATTCAGTCAGTCTCTGCTTTCAAAGTAAGGTTGAAGAATGAGAAGGAGGAGAAATCTACTACATCCTTACTATATGATAAAGGGTGCCTCAGAGGAGTGCAGACACTTCTACAGCTGTATTAGCCACAATCTCTTCAGTACAGAGATTTCCTTTCCAAGTGAGGGTGGTTCTTCACTGCCCTCTGTGAAATATTATTAGAAGAAATGTCCAGGATAAATGATAAAATTTTTTACAAAACAGAAATCACAATGTGAAAGCACATAGCTGTCAAGCATTTGTTAACAGAGACAACACCAAGCACTGTGTGGTAAAATTAGCTGTAATGAAGAAGTATATGAAACTGTATTCCTTAGAAATTGATATCTGGCATTTTTATTACATGCCACTTGTAAATTTTCAATTACTTATACTAGTGGCAAAATCACATCAGACCTGTAAAAGTGAATAAGTCCTGGTTCTGGAATATTTGGAATAAGTCCTGTTTTATTCTCATGACTTACATATGTCCAGGCGACCAGGCAGACTCTGAGATCGCATCTGAGAGTATATCTGTAGCTTTTGTCAAAGTTAGGATGAACTTTAAGGGTGAGATTTCCATGGGAATACACAATGCCAATGCCCTAATTTCACAAAGCCCTGAAGTACATGTTCAAAATCAAATACGAGTTTTGCACAGTGGAATAAATTTGTACACGTGCTTACATTTAGGTGTGTGCTTTAGGGCTGTGTTGAATATAGGCCTAGATATTTTAGCTTATTGAAGATGCTTTTTTTTATTATTATTTATTTATTTTATTTATTCTTATTTCAGGAGAACACTAGTAAGAGCTTTATCTGAACAGATACTTTAAACTTTTTGATATGTGGTATATGCTTGTATATATATCTATATGCATAGATAGATATTTTTCCCCTAAGTATGACAAGAAAATGAAATATTGACCTGTCAAGCTATATTCATGATTAATTTCTTCTGACTGCCATAAAAATATTAATTGAAGATGTTTCAAGAGCAAAACATATGCGTTAAAATTCTAGATAGAAAATATCAAGAAATTACCATTGTTCAATTAAAAATAATGAAATATTAATCTCTTGAGGAGAATATGAAGATTTAGTGACTCAAAGGGTATGTATCAACAAAACCAAAACTACCTAACATAAATTGCTGACCAATGACAAATAACAATAAGCTACATAAACAATTTGGTAATCATTGCAGGGAGCACCATGAAAATGGAAATCTGTAAAAATAGTGTGTCTGTGTCATTTCACTGAACCTGCATATTTACTGTCTCTTAATGATCTTTGAATAACATATTTAGTTTGCACCTAAAAATGATATATGTATATCTACAAATATAACTTAATTACTGTCTTTGCACTTCCCATATTAGCTACTTAGAAAAATGGAAAATCACCATAGGAAATATATATATGGAGAGATTAATTTCATTGTACTTGCTGTTAACACCTGTAGGCTAGTTTCTCCACTGATACAAATTGGTATAGTTCCACTAATTTCAAGAGAAGTATGGTTTTTGCCCGCTGAGCAGCAAGCCTTGTTCTTTCTGTTTTGTTTTGTTTCAATAACCAGATGGAGGCAATTTGAAAATACAGATGTGAGACTTCTTAGAGAAATTATTAACATTGCATTATAACATCTATGTGTTTTTAAACGACACTGTAAAATCAGGCATGCAAATAATTAAGACCTCAGACTTGGAGTTAACTCATTATTTTGGGACATTGTAACAGATAGCCCTTTCAACATAAATTCCCTTCTCCCCTTAGCCATTCAGAACTCTCCTTCACATACTGAAGTGTTTCCTACAACCTTTGTTGTCACAGCTTAGTTTCCGTTCCTCTCCAGCTGAAGTAACAGTTAACGTCTGGATTGTACTGTGGCTGCATTTTCCTCACAAGACACAAATTCTTGGATAAAGTAGGAAAAGCTCAAAACTATTCTCAATAGTGAGGGAGGAACTAATAACTCAAGGAACATGACATTTTTATTAAGCACCATGGTCTAAGTTTCTTCAGGATACAGCTTTAATAATTTGATTGTGCATTGCTCTGAAGGGATTAATATTATTTACTCATAAGCATGGCTTGGAGCAGCACTGCGAACACATCCTGTACTCTTTCATCAGCTCTGCATCCCATTTTGGCTACACATAATTCGGAAGAATCATCACAGAGTGATTTCCCAACTATCTATGTGCCTCCAAGCACACGCAAGGGAGAACTCTACCAAGCATAAAAAATGGCCTTTAATATCACACTACACCTTTTGAGATGCTTCCCTAAACTAATTCACAAAAGCAGATGAGCATTTCTGTCTGTTTGTTCAGAAATTTATAGCAAATTCCACACTGTCATATATAAGATCAAACTGGGACCATCTTCAGTATTAATCACTGCTGTCCATGTAGATTTTACTTTTTATTCTCCATGTTTTGTTAAATATTTGATAATATTCCTGACTGCTCACTGTTGATAGTCAGAGAATGGCAGACATTTAAGAAAATGGCGTAGTAGTGATACTTCTGAATAGTGCATTAAGATAGGAATAACATATTCAAATGTAAGTGTTCTTAATATGTCATTGATAAGACTAATCTTAATAAAGTTATAATAATTTCAAATTGCCTTATAGAAATAACTAATTTTAAAGGTACCTCAGCTTCAAACTCCTACAGAGTCTTTTAACATACTGTTATTGAAGTAACACCCAGAGTTACAACAACCGAGTAGAAGCAATATTTCTCCCTACTTTTAATTTGTTTACTTTTTTGTTTGATTATCAGCAGGACTCATGCCTACTGCCGTTCAACAACAGGTTTAAGAATACACATTTTTAGCATCTTTAGGACTTATAATAAGTGACTGATCTCCCATTGTCAGTGGGAATTCAAGAAGGAACTTTATGTTTAAGTGACATAATGAAGGCTAAAAAATATTTTTCCTCCAGTTGAGTGTGTTTGGCACTTCATGTAACTTCACGAGAGCAAAATCTGAACATGCATATGCTGTAACAGTACAAAAAAAAAAAAGAAAAAAGAACACCAAACCCATTTGCACCAGTGCAGGACTTCAGTATCCCCTTTTACAATAAAACAACAAATCTTCCTTCAAGATTTTCACTTGACCAACAAAGTATATGAAAGAAAGGAAGGAAGCATAGACAGGACTAAAGCTTGCTGCAAGGGTAAGTAAAAGAGTACAAGCAGAAGACAATAGGGACATATCAAAATGTTCCCTCATACAAAAGGGAGGAGGAGAAAGTTCTCTTCCAGTGAATAACTGTCTCAAGCGTTAGGAGAAGGAAGTGGCTGGTCTCAGCCAAGAATGAGGAAATCAGCTGCGGTTGATTAGAAAACAATTGCCTCATTTACATGAACTCAACGTACTGCAGAGAGTCACTCTGGTGATTAACTAGTTTGGGTCTGCTGCTGATCATAAAAAGGGTTTCCTTGACACCTGATAAGCTAGATAAATATGGTTTAGAGATGATAATTTTGAGGCATTTTCCAGATTAGATAGCCAGAAATAAAAGAGATATTGTCACGTCAAAAATAATGGCTGGTGACAACTGCTGCTTCTCTATATTTACAGCGCAGACACACCCAGAGCAGCCTCCCGCGGCCTGCAGCCTGATGCTGTAGTAGGTACTTTACTAATAAAGGACATGGCTGCTACCAGCGCTAGTCAGTACCAGAGTTCGGAATACTTCATGATGTTACAATAAATAGATCAACATGCAATTATAACACTGAAAGACCGTGTTAATGCACAACACGTGGAAAATAGGAAAAAAAATACAGAAAAATAGCATTATAGGCCTCCAGATTTAGTACAGTCATTAATGTAGCTAGTTCTATTTCATCAGAGAAACATTTTGAGGTGGACAAAAGGTGAAAATGCTTGGTTAGGCTTGAGCCAATATGAGTGCTTAGCACCATCAAACAGGTAAGATCATGCTTGTCTTCCTTTCCTTTCATTCCCAGGCACAGGTCCTTCGCCACTGATGCTTTGCACTGAGGGCCACTTCAGATCCCCACCTGCAAGTGTAAACATACACACAGGCAAACACAAAGGGCTTACTCAACTCTCGAATCTGACCGAAGACTGCTTGCCTACTTCTGTGTCAGCAGGGAGAAATTTCTGTCTTTCAGTAATGATGTCCTGCTAGATTACTAATTTGGATTGAGCCACATCATTTAATTTCATGCCAAAGGTGTATTTCCGCGGGATACTCACTTCACTGAAATGATCTGGGATTAAAAAAACCACTGCTACTTGAAGTGGCAGTCTTGCCTCCTTCGTTCACTTCCTCCTGCCTTGTACCAGTTACAGCACTGGTGTGAGCCCTGTGAGAGGTGCTTCAGCTCCCCCACCCAAATCACGGAGAACTATTCACTTTTCTGCTGGATTAGTTTTCTCTGGTTTAGTGAGTGGAACTGGCTTACAGTAGGATCCAACAGTCAGCATCAGGGAAGCAACAGGTACGTGCGGCCAGGAGATGGAGGAAGTGGAATTGACCATTTCAGCAGTGGCAAGCCACTAAACCAGTTCAACCTCAGAACAAGAAAAACAAAGCCTCACCCTGACTGGAGATAATAACCAATGGCTCAGTTGCTGTTGGCTGTACTATTCGGCCCAACAGCTGAATTTGGCAATTTGTCAAAGAAAGTCTTGTCACCTTCCATATTTTCTGGGTTTAAAGGGTATAACCAAAGAAGAATTGCAGTTCTCAGTGAGAGAAGCCCACCTTCTTGGCAAGAAAAGCAATGCTGCTGCACCATGCCAGGCAGTAGCTGTGGGGAATAGAATTTCTGTCTTTTGTAACACTCTGAGTACTAAGTGTGGTGATACAGCTAAGAATGTGCTTTTTGGACTAAGATAAATTCAGAGGACTTTATCAGCTGGAGGAGATTTCTCTCCCTGCCCCTCTGTCCCCTCGCTGAACTGCTTACCCCTAACTGCCTTCTAGGGCACACAAATCTCCACTCGCACCAAACGTGTGGTGGCTCAGTTCTCTTCAGGTCCTTTGCTAGGAAAAAGCAGTAGCACTCCTGGCCATGGGGAAGGGAGAGTGACCATTTCCATTAAGGGAAGACAACCACAGAGATAATACAGACCCAACCCTGCGAGGAGGCCGCCGGAAAAGGGAACGGAGAAAAGGCAATAGAGCAGGGGCAGAGGCACAGTTACGCTCAGCGCCAGACTGCACAGACTGTGAGAGAGCACAGCAAAATCTAATGCCCCAGATACAATCCTGACATTGCAGGAACTAATAACTGTATCATGTACATTTAGAATTGCAGTATTACCATATATCACGATATGCCATAACCACCCACCGCTAACAGCAAGGATCCTTCAGTTGCCTTTTTCAAGCTTGAAAAAGGGGTCCAATATTGTCTGGATTCTGTCTGAAGGTTGTGGGAGGATAATGGCCAAAGGAAAAAAACCCACAGCTATTGCCATCTTAACACCTGCAGTTTTACTTCCATTACAGCATGACTCCTCTAGGCAGAAAGAATCAACCTGTTTGAGTTGTACCCTGCAGATACTTCTCTAAATACGAGATGATTTTACATGAGCTGTATCCTGGATTTTTCTTAAGCAGAAGGATCAAGCAAGTCTTAGTCTTGTTAAATTTTGCTCTGGTTACAGACTGTTGCCCATTAAGCCACAAGCATAACTGTCTGACTTCTGTGATATAGCAACATGCCATGTGGGACTACAGCAAGAGATACAGCCAGCAGCCCCGAATGCAGGAGTGTCTGTGAGTAGAAAGGGAATTGGTCAAATAAGTATTTTTCAGACCTATTAAAATGTTTTATTTCACGTAGTCTTCTAGAAAAGCCAAATGTAGCCACAAAGGGATTTATTTTCTTTTAAGGACATCGTTTCCTTGGGTGTATTTGAAGAAAAGTGGATGTTAAGCACTTCGGAACGAGTACTGGATAGCTGAGGGCACCAGGCAGTCAGCAGTGCGTAGAGTACTGCCACCTTTTGGTCATTTTCTGCAAGAAAAAAACCCTTTACCTTATTTTTTAAAACTTCACCAGTGTGTAACATTGTTTCTTTTTCCATAAAGTCCTCCTGTCTTGAAAATTATCTCTCCCTTCTTTTAACTGAGAGCTATGAAGGGATATTTGGAAGGATATTTAATATCCTTTGTTGTACTTGATGATCTTAAAGGTCTCTTCCAACCAAAACGATTCTCATTCTGTAACTTTATTATTAGGTCATTTTCTTGGTTTGCAAGTAGTCTTTTTTTTACAATGCTGAGAAGGCTTTGTGTTTGATTAATGTGAAATAAAAACATATTATTACAGTTTTATTCAGACTCACAACAATGCTGCTATACATGACTGCAATCTTTAGATACTGCTATCCTGGACAGAGTTATTAAATATGTCCTTGTTTAAAATAGGTGCCACAAATAATAATAACCAATAACCCTGCTCTAAACCACAAGACTGAAAACCAATATCCTAAGAAACTGACAACTTTCAGTAAGATACAAAAAGCCACCAACATCCATTCACTCCAACAGTTATTTAATGCAGGGAATTGTTTTTCTGTTGTGAAAAAGAGCCACATCTTGCATTCCTCTGAAGTCAACAGGAATTATGAATAAAAAGACCTGTGTTTAAGCTTTTCAGATTGTACTTGCTACTTCCCTGCATGGATTACTGAATTTCACCTAACTTCCTATCCACAGGTAAGATTTACACACAATTATTTTTCTTGGGAGAAGAGAAAATTGCCAATTCTGAACATTTCCAAAGGTCTTTCTCCTTGTACTGAAGGAAATAGGAACTGAAGGAGAACAGACAACACCTTGCACTGTCAGGCAACAGGAGAGTAAACTAGCATATTTACTTTTATCACTTTAAATCATAAAGTACTCAAAGTGACCACTCACTTCTCTTCATCTCAGAAGTTATAACCTTTTTAGCAGGGCCTGTTGGGATAGGACAAGGGGTAATGGTTTTAAACTGAAAGAGGGTACAATCACACTAGCTATAAGGAAGAAATTTTTTACACTGAAAGTGGAGAAACACTGGCACAGGTTGCCCAGAGAGGTGGTAGATGGCCCGTCCCTGGAACCATTCAAGGTCAGGTTGGACAGGGCTCTGAACAACCTGATCTAGTTGAGGATGTCCCTGCTCATTGCAGGGGGGTTGGACTAGGTGACCTTTAAAGGTCCCTTCCAACCCAAACCATTCTGATTCCGTGATTCCATGATAACACTTGGGGGTGGGTGGGTGAGTGTGTGTGTGTAATTGGGGATTTTCAGACGTGTGAGAAGCAGACTTCGGTTCTTTCAATATCTGCTCTTTCTCCTGTATTTAGTTATGATCTTACATCCCTGCAGCCAGAAGGAGACTTTTAATGTGAGGAATCCCTGGGGTACAGGACATTTTTTTAGTTTAGTGACAAACACTTTTGCAAAATTGTTCTCTTTTCTCAGAGGGTAAAAGGTCAGGGATTACTTTGACTGCTGCATTAGACCCTTATGGTTACATTTTCAAAGCTACGCTTGTGTTGGAAACACAAATCCTGTTATTGTTACAGGATTAGTGCACATAACTTTCCAAATGCTGCTTTGAAAATGGAGCCAAGAAATATTATTTGTGTGTAGTTTCTGGAATTAATGTAGGCTGTGATTATTAGCCAGTCTTAAAACAGCACTGTTATATACACATCTTTTGATGTACTATCTATAGACACTCATTCAGACCTCTCTGGATTTCTTTAGTAGTTGGACATTTATTAAAAAAAGGAATGATAAGACATCACTTTCAACCTACCTCTTCCTTTGCCACAGATTAATACAGTTTGTCTTGACTCTGCTAACACTTTTTCTTGCATTTTTTTCAATTGTCTCTCAGGAATAAAGAAAAAAAATAACCTTAAAATTAATAATATAATCTTTGTTTTGCTTAGTTACACAAGAAACTTCAAACCTGCACTGCAGTGATGGAATCAACCTGGTGCTGGCATTGCCAATTCCCCAGTTCCTTGAGCCTCATTAAACTTTTTCTCCCATTCTGAATTAAAACAGGTTTAGAATCTTAATACATTCTACAATTGCCTCAGGTGAGAACTAGTTTTCTCCTTCAGTTACTGTACAGCATCTATTGCAATCAGAGTGCTAATTTCTAACTATAAATGCTTAAAAAATGTCCTCTGCTTGTATATAGAGTTTTAAACGAGAATTGGCCTTCTAACTGTTGTTTTAACCACTGAAATCATTAATAACAGTCTTGATAAGGAAGCAGAGGAAAAGAATGTGTCTTGTAATGGAGAGAACATCTAGTTTCTGTACCTTGATTACACTGAAGCATGACATACATTGCTTATCCAGCGCTACCAAATCTAAAGCAGCTCCAGACATGTCCGGTGACATATCAGTAGGCACCTGACACAGTTTGAGAAAACTAGAAAGCCTAGAATTTGGGTACCAGAGAAGTAGGCATTTTCAGGATTATAGTTTTGGCCTTAAGTGCCTAATTTTGCATTTGGCGTACTACAGGCTTATATACTTATCCTGACGCAGTTTATATTCCTAACATTGTCATTATCTTTTTTTCTGTACTGCAGTCACCTGTGGTGAATTCATCCTCTGAATTGCCTCCTGGGTGGCAGAAACCTCTTTCTCCCAACAATTATGGAGGATCCTAGGAAGACTAATTACCTAACACAGGCGCTTGCCTTGGAGTGCCTTAAAAGGGGCTGTATGAAAAGCACTCAAAGTTACAAAATAATACCTCCCTCGCATGGGTAACCCAGCAACATCCAGTTTTTATAAAAGCAAGTAAATTATGGTAGTTGTCTTCTCTAATATTGTCGTGCTCAAATCTTATACGGAGCTGACATGCAGTCAATATAAAACACCCTTAATTCCACAAGCCACATTTCAACTATTTCAAGACTAAATCTATCACTGACCTTAGCTTTCATCTTCCTCTTTTGTCAAAATTTTCTAGGATTTAAATATAATCCAACTAGAAAGAACAGAGATTATTTCTTCAGTATGTAATGATAATTTCTCTTGTGTTCGTGTGGTATGAATACAGACAGCATCCAAAAGTCTTACAGCCACTAGTGTAATAAAGTTCTTTTTTGGTGTGATTAAACATCAAATAGTTTTAAAGAACCCATTTATAAAATTTGAATTTCAAATGCCTATTTCACTGCTGAAAATCTTGTATTATGTTCAGACAGCTGATCTATAAATCCTCCCAATCCTTAAACTGCATTGGCCAAAGTACTATCATTCATTAGATAAGGATGGTGACTACCTCATTTAAAATGAATCCCAGTAGATGACAGGCTGTGGAGGGAATATTTTCTAGTGTGACATGAGCCAGAAATACAGTTACCTAAATGAAATAGCATTGAGGAGTAGCAGATATTAAACAGGGAAAATGCCTGCATGATGATGATGACTGTGAAGGAGGCCATTCAGAGCTTCTACACAAGCAATATTTCTTACATAGTCTTGGCTACAATCCAAGACTATATACTCACACACACATAGATATGTATAAAAAATATACAGTCCATCCTGGTATATAATTTGAAATGTAAATGACAAATCCTTACACATATTAATCCAACAGTTGTGGGCTACTTACTGTGAAAGTCCACTGTTATATGTTACAAGGAACAATATTACTTTACTATATTGTTTAAATACATTTGGCTTTGTGATGTATAGAAAACTGATGGTGTAAATCTGGATCTTATGTCTCATTTGGCAAGAAGCAGACATTTCTAAGGATTTTAATCCTCTGAGGACAAAGTAATAATTCAGTTCCAATTCTTGCAAGTTATACACATGCCTAAGTTCTTGCAAACGATATAAAAAGTCAATGTTCACATGACTAGATTTTAGGCATATCCATAAAATTGGAAGAACTACGGTCTTCGGATATACATGGATAAAAGTAGTTTTACGACAAAGTGGAGAAGAAAGGTCTGTAACAACTAGATATGTTCTCCATAGAACCTGGAATAAAATCAAGGACCTTAAATTGAACAGATGCTTCAAAGTGATACTAAAGTATAAATAATAATAGCCTTCAAGATTGCTTCAGTCTGGCATTCAGTTGTTTAAGGTTTCACTTTTTCTATGTTTGCTGTTGATTTTCACCTAAAAAAAGGCAGAACTAAAAGAGCAAACTCACTTTATATTTTTTAGGTAAGTAAAACCTTTTGGAGATGAAGTAGGTGTTTTGAAATTACTGTTTCTTTTATAGTTCTAGTGCATAACAGAACAAGTTCACAACAACTTGTGGATATACATAAACATGTTATGGCTGCCTACCTGTATAAATGCCATGATCAACACATGGATGTGTTGGGATGGAATGGCAGTGTGTTTTGCAGCCAAGGCATAGAATCACGGAATCATAGAATGGTTTAGGTTGGAAGGGACCTCAAAGATCATCTCGGATGTTGTGCAGGACAGTGTCAAATGCTTTGCACAAGTCCAGGCAGATGATGTCAGTTGTTCTTTCATTATCCACCAACACCGTAACCCCATTGTAGAAGGCCACCAAATTTGTCAGACACAATTTGCCTTTAGTGAAACCATGTTGGCTGTCACCGATCACCTCCTTATTTTCCATGTGCCTTAGCAGAGCTTCCAGGAGGATCTGGTCCATGATCTTGCCGGGCGCAGAGGTGACACTAACTGGCCTGCAGTTCCCTGGGACTTCCTTTTTTTCATTTTTAAAAATGGGGGTTAGGTTTCCCCTTTTCCAGTTGGTGGGAACTTCACCAGACTGCCATGACTTCTCAAATATGATGGATAGTGGCTAGATAGATGCATTTGTACAGCCTGGCCTAACAAAGGGCTCTTTCAAGTGTGTGACAACAATCATGGATAAAGTTTCTGGAAGAAAATGGGGTCAGATATATTAGAACAGTTTTGCTCTCAGCAAGGTGGAACCACCCTCTCTAGGCAGTTACTATGGAGCATACCAGTGCTACATAAAGGAGAGACTGTGCAGGGTACGCAAAGGCCTACCTGCACGTGATCAATCACACTTCTGAGAGAAACTTATTTTACAACAGCAAGTTGGAGGGAGTGAAGAAGGGCAAAGGACAATATATTTCTGTAGAGCAAAAAGTGAAGTCTTCAAACTTTCTTAAGTAAAAGCTTGAAGGTTATGTTTTTTCCTTCATTTTAAAAAAAAAAAAAAAAAAGTTAAACCAGACTTCAATAATACAAACCAAAAAAGCAAAACCACAGGAGTGAATACAGGAAAATGACATCTATTTCTGTCACACTAACCTAAAGCGACTTGAGTGGTGTGACATGTTCTTCCAGTGCATGGCAAAGGCAGGAATAAAAAGCTTAGCTCAAATTCAGCCAGGAAACAAGAGGAAAATGCTTTCAGTTACATTTCAGTCTTGTCCAGGACAGTTCTGTTGGCATTCAGGATGCATCCCCAATTTTTAAGATACAGGGTATGTCCTGTCAATTGTTCGGATGTATTTCAGCCCAGAGTGCAGCAATAAGGTCAAGAGAAGTTTAGAATTTATTACAGAGAAAAGATTGCTGCTGTGGGACCTGTCTGGCATCGAGCCCCGGAGAGCAGAAAGCAGCCCCCCATAACTGCTGGTCTACACAACCTCCATTGTTCTCTCAAGTTTCACAGCTGCAAAGGTTGCTTCCTCTTCCAGAAAGCAAGCGCTCTCCTCCCTGCAAAGCTGCACAGCAGCTCCATGACAGGAAGGATTTTTCTCTTTCTGTCTCATTTTGGGGGTGGTGGTGCTGACCTTGGATGCTCTTCACTGCTTATATCACCCTGCCCCAGAACCAATTAACTTGGCCTCCATAGCCCAGTGGGTCTCAGCTGGCTGGGGCTTGATAAGGCATTTCCTCTTTGTGTGCTAGTCTTGATAAAAAATATTTGAAGGATACACCTCCTAAATTATTTAATCTTCTTTTATTTAATCCAAAAACAACTTTTGCCTTCTATATAAGAGTTTGAAGATAGGCCAAGAATATATGAATTAAATACTCTAAAGCCCTGTTTAATTGATTAACTGTGTTCCTCAGAGACACTCTTGCTATTCCTATCTAAGAGGATCCTTCACCTAATAGGTTTTTTAATGGAGGGAGCTTTGGCTGAACAAGTTTCCCAAAGTTTTTAGCAACTTGATCCCTTTCTACACTGGAATTGCCCCAAGCCTCCTAGCAGGAATCACCCGCAATTCCCAACTGATGACAGTCTGAAAGGCAGGATATTTGTGGCATAAGGAAACTACAGTTTGAACAAATCTCTGGCGTTTAAAAAGGGATGTATCCACGCTATAAAATGGGAGCTGTGGACCTGGTATCCTAACACCCTGCTATGGCGTAGTGCCATCTCGTGGACACCAGCGGTTTCCAGCAGAAAGCAGAGGAGGCAAGGACTCTGGAAAGGAGGACGAAGAGAGAATAATAGGTCGTTTCAGAAAAGAAACTGAAGTGCGTTTCATTTGCTATATTCCTGACGCAGAGTGCTCAGAGCAATTTAAAGGCATCTGATTACTCAATTACCATTGCATATGTTTGTCCTTGAGTGCCTTCATGGTCTTTACAGGCAACACGTATGTGAAATCTGGGTGTGACCACTGCAGAAAGCTCAAACGTAAAACATGTGAAGGTTTGGCCCAAATTCTGAAGTTTAATCATGAGTAACTCTAAGTAACAAAGGCAATAAAAACCCCGAACCTAATATAAAAGACATCTAAGAGGTTAATATAGTCCTTCCATATAATTACTATAGTTTAATATTTGTGCATACTTTTTCATATTTAATGCAGTTAAAAATAATTAATTTACCCACAAATCATCTCTGTGAGCGAAGTACCAGAAAAAATAGAAAAAAATTATTTGTTTTACTTCACAAATTTGGTGGTCTGAGAAAGACAATATGTCTTTTTTTTTTTTTTCTGATGAAGTGATTTTATATTATTTCCAAAGGATCCTATTCCTCTCCAAAGGGAATTAAGACAATTTTGATTTATAATAATTTAAAATCACAGATTTTCATTGGAAAGCTATTCTGTCCTGCTTCTGAATTCCCACTTTGGCTGTGCATAGGCATTATTTTGTCAGCCCAGTAAGCTTTTAGTTACTATATTTCCCAAAATAAATGCATCACTAATCAGCAACTACTAAACCAGCATCCAGTCTGAATCTAACCTTTTGCAATAAAATCATTAAAAAAATAGTATCTAGATTAAGAACTACTTTGTTTTCCTAGGCAGATCACAATCTCCTTCACTGCTTTGCTTAATTTTTTTTCTGACATGACTGGAAACTCTTTTACTAAAGGAAATGTATCTGCCTTTATTAGATTAGGATTTGGCAGCAAACTCTGAAATATTATAGTCTGTCATATCAGATGACACCAGGGCTTAAAACTTTTCACATTCCTTCAATTATATATTCTAGTAGAGCTCTGCACAAATTCTCACATATGAATTTTAAAAAAGCCTCATTTTTGCTTTCTGCCTGATGCTGAATGAGCACAAAGGACTCTGGCATTTTATTTTGTTGGAAAAACTCAGTTGTTTTCAGAGTAGAAAAAATTAACTTGGCTTAACTTCCATCATAGATATATGTGTTGCAATAAAATTCACTTTCTTAAGAGAAGGTGCCCACATTCCCCATAAAATGTAAGAAATTAAACCAGCAAATTGAATGGACTGACACCTAGGCTACCAGTAAAAGATGCCAAAAAAAGGAGAGGATCTACTATTTGCCACCCATAAGCAGTTAGGGGCCTATCCTTATTGCGATTCTCAGCTACTGTCTCTCTTCTAGAGGGAGTCAAATCCTCTGCTCTAGGAAGAGCTCTGACTACTGTGTTTGGGAGGGAGAAGGCACACAGAAAAACTTTACTTGTTCCTACCTGTCTTTTGCATAGAGGGATCTTTATCCAGTTGCCATTAAAATAAAAATCAAAATTACAAACTCACAGCCCTTCACGTAATGTTTCCACGATTCCTTAATCTACCAATACAGTTTAATTTCAAGCTGGTTTTGTGGACATTCCTTATAAATAAAATAATTTCTTTCATTTCTGACAAAAATACAGACTTGAGAATGGCTTTTTTGTCTTTTTTTTTAAATGGGAAGACATGCTTGTCAGACACAGTAAGATTTTAAAATGCTACTCCAATCTTAGAATATATAGCTGACATTGACAGAATGTTTTATGATGTGATCTCTCTCTCCTACTTCCAGCTAAGATTAATAAAGTCCTCACCTCCCCTTTGGCCTCCAGATCTTATTCCAGCAGGAAATCACACCTTAAAGTATGTGATCCTGCCAGATACTTCATAGATTCTCATTAACAGTGAAAGTGGCAGGCCTGTTCCACCACAGATCTTCCCAAATACATTGAAGTGAAACAGGAAAAACAATAGGTGTGTTCATTTAGACATGTAAGTATCATCTGTTGTTATAATTAGTATCTTTTATTTCTAGACGATACACATGTAAGAATTTGATTTACCCTGAAGTTTTTAGGAGTTTCTTTTTGTATGGTTTTTCCTGTATTACTGCAACCAAATAACCTAAATCATTTCATTAAGACATGTATTTTAAAATATCATCCTAATATATATGACGAAATACTTTACATAGATTAATTTCTGAGTATTATTACTCTGGACAGTCCAATGTACAGTGCATTTCTCTGAAATGCACCTAGTTCCAGAAATATTAACATAATTAACATAATGTTTTTAAAAAGCAATCTCGTGGGAGAAAAAAAAGTCCAAGTGGAGTAAACCAGAAGAATTGCACCAGAGATGAGCCAAAGTGCTTGAGGGCCTCTTTTAACCAGTTCTGTTCTATTCAGGCTGGGCCCAGTGATGGGACTGTATTCAATGACACATGACTGTCAGCAGTTTTAAGCACGATATGACAATGCAGCCACGTGTTCAATCAACCTTTTGCATTACTCTGGAAAGTGATATCAAATCTGTATTTTGTAGGCTTTTTTTCCTTTTTCAAACAATAACATTTTCAGGATATAACTGATTTATTGTTCTGTACTGCGAGTTATTATTCTAAATTTCCAAGGGGAAAGGACTAGTATTTATGCCTCCAAGACTGCTCTAACAAAACACCTGCATTTAGAATAAGAAATTTCATAAAGCTATGAGATATTGTCCAGGGTACAAGTGGAAATATTGAGAGTTATATCCCATCTGAGGCTGAAATTAATATATTTTAAATTTCTTTTTCGCTCTTGCACATATGGAATATGTTTAATATAATTCTCAATGCCTGTAGACTTCTTTAAAGCCTAACTGAGATAAATTTACTGTCAGAAGAAGGAACTGTGTATTCACATAGGAGTAACTACTTTTAGCCTTATTCCACATTTTAGCCTGAAAACTAGTGAGCATTTTTGTTGCCACCACAGAGAACCTGTCATGGAGAAAATGCCTCTAATCGTAATCCCATAACCTCTAACTTACTTTTAACTTAAGTCTAGCTATTATTATGATTACACTACAAAAAGAACTGCTGGAAGATCAATTGTGAATGGCACCAGAAAAATAAACTTATTTTACTTCACTTCATACACTATAGCAACATAGATAGATTTGATCAACTAGCCAAGTTCAGCAAAAGATGTGGGTATCTATCTGGATATCAACCAACACTGCCTAGGATGTTTTCTCAAGCCAAATTTAGTACTAAGTAGCAGTGTCCAACATAATGGCTCGGTCCTGCTCTCATGACAAGACTTTTGTCAGGCAAATGCACTTGAGGTCCAAGAGGCTGGCTACAGTCTTTTAGATTCCAAAACAACAGAGCCACACAGCCAGTCCTACACTTCCATGCACACCTAGAAATCACAGCTGAGCCACAGTGCACCTCATTTTTGCCAGGGCAACATATTTTAATAGGAGTATAACAAAATATTCTGTAGTTTTACAGAGCTTTACAAAGGATAGGGAAGGATGGTGGTGCAGAATAACCACGTCCTCCTAATGGTAGTTGTCCTTATCTAATTTTTCAGGTTTAAGATATGAACATGTTATGGGATTTTGATAGATTTTTTGGTTATTTAAAATAAATATTTGCAGATAAGACACACCTTGTATTTTAGCAATGTTACAAAGGTAATTCTGCCTAGAGGTCTTCACTGTTTTATAGATTCCACCCACACTTAAATGTTAGATGTTCTTCTGACTAGCTTTTGATCCAGGCAGATACAGCCTTTTTGGTCTAGACCTTTAACCTCTGAAACAAATTATGCTGTTTACATGCTTAAAGCTCCTTCAGACTAAGTATAGTAAATATGCAACATCCTTCAACATGATCACAAACTATTTCTTATGATTACTATGGTGCACAATGTGAAAAATAGATATTTCTATAGAAACAAGGTTGTTATTCGCTGTAAATGACTTTAAGCCTGATAGCTTTGGCTAATAGACAGGACATGCTGTTATTTTGTCTATTTCATTCAGACCAGAACTCTTCCCCCTCTGGGTCAGAAGCAAATACAGTTGGGCACTGTCACTCTGATTCTGCCTACAGGTTTTGGAGTAATCTGCGGTGCAATTTGCAAAATATATAATTTTTTATTACTGAAGCCTATGGATTATTTTTCAGGAACAATTTAGTTCGGTTTCTTTTTTTCTGAATGTCATTGACTGAGGTTATTCCTTCTTTCTTACTACTGATTGTCATTGTATGGAAATCTTAGATTCTTAGTGTTAAAAAATTTCTGTTGCATTGCTGTGAGAATAGATCATTCTGTTATTCTTTAATGCATAATTTATATTCATTATCTTCCTAACTTGCCTGCTTAAATCTGTACTGTACTGACATGTTTTTTGGTTTTACACTTCAAAACCAACAGCATTTTAAAGCCCAAGATTGTTCTATGTAATATCCAGTTACAACAGCATTATAGCCAGGAAATGAAGTAAATTGTATTAAATAAGCTCAGAATTCCTGTTTGAGCTACATCCATGAAACACAATTGTATGCATCTGTCTGTAGCAATGATAGAATAAGACACCTTGTAAATGTTTACAGTTACCATTTTAGTGTCTAACTTTGATTTCTCTATTAAATACCATTGGCTTTCTCTTGCTATTTATAAAGGAGCCCTGCTTCATAGAGAATAGAAAAACAGCAAAACCAAGCAGGACAGTAAATTCATCTCAGGGTTCTGCTGACATCAGAAACCACTCAAGGTTGCTTGAGAGACTCTTCATGTATTTATAACCCTGTAGTTTACAGTTTCCTTCTATTTACTCTATACATGGGTGACCTACTGAACATATGCGTGACAGCCAATATGGATCCTTTATATGCCAACTGCGAGCTGTCTGATGTTAAGACCCACACTCCAATCAGGTTTGAAAATGTGCTGGACAAAAATATTTATCATGTAGCAAGAACTATAGGAGCTGCCTCCTAATTACTGTCCATAAAAACAAAACTATTGGAAAGTGAGGCTGACAAGATAAAAGTAACTTAAGAGTCACTTCAGAGATGAGAAGAACATTTGGGTTTTGCACAAACAGTGCTGGTTTTGCTTTGTTAATATTCTTTGTTAATAGAGCCCCAAGGCAAAACTTTTTGGGCCATGTACTCAACCTTCCCTCAAAGCCAAGTGAAGGCATCATTTAATGAGAGATGCTGAACAGCTGCTACCTGCTCAGGTGATCTTAAGTAATGTTATGATAGTGGTTACAGTAGCCTTGTTCTCCTCCCAGTAATACCACCATGGTGAAAATCTTTCCTCACTTACACAGAAGTAGAATAATTTTCTAATGTTATCTATAAAATAGTACAGTATCATTCACATTGAAAAAAACTTGTTCTTAAATGGGCTTGACAGAACAGTTTCTGTTTACACCTCTAGG
>NW_009649940.1:2518364-2523048 GCF_000708025.1 Charadrius vociferus
TTAGAAATAAGATTTTTCTAGTTTGTTCACTATATTAAAACATTGATTAGTTAAAATAATCCCACTCCCTTTTAATTGTGATCAGACCTTGTGCTTCAAAGCTAGCTTAGTTGCTTTGGATCTTTTAGTTGTATCTAGGTGCCTCTTTGAAAGGCACAAAGTTGCCCAGAAAAAAAAGATGACTAAAGCATTAAGCTAAGTTGTAGATGGCATCTGGGTGCCAAAATTCCAAAAATCATGTTCTGAAAATCCTATCTCAACAAAGGAGCTACTTGGGCTAATTTTTTTTCCTTTATGTAAGTTGTGGTTTTTATGCTGTGAAGAATGAATTAGTGTTCACTGTAAGTGGGAGTTGGAATGACTGAGCATATACCACTCTTGATGTGTGCTCTGAAGCAAGTCATTGCTCTCTCTGCCACACTTCCTTCAACCGTAAAATGAGCATATTGTTATACCTTCCTCGGAGCAAGGATGGAAAAATAACCAGTAATGTAAACATGTAAGAAACGTTGTGATCCTTAACGATACACTTCTAAGATGAGAAGGGTGACAGGACTGGCAGCCCTTGGTATACTGATTTTTTTTACTACAGTAAAATTAAGAAACTGTCAGATAAATTACCAGAACATGAAGATCATTTTTTGTTTAATCTTTCACTAAATATTTGGCAGTTATCAATTTCTGGAGGTGGGATTATGGGAGAGTGAACAACTCTTAGGACTGGGTACTGAAAAGTCCTCTAGCTTTGTCAAGGGATTAATTCAAGGGGAGAGTAGATGCCTACACCCCCAGTGCCAGGACTGTGTGCAGGCCAACAGGAGCAGGCACACCGCTTGGTACTGCCTCCAAACTAAAACAATTAAGAACAAGTTTATGACTCATCTATAATACTCTGTCTATTCAGTTTGTGCTTCGTTCATAAGCAGACGGACTGTAAATATTCATTAAACAAATTTTTCAAAACTAACTCGTAACCTCATAACCAAACACTAAATGGATAAACCTCTGTGAAAAGATAACTGAAACAGATCTCTGGGTGTAAGTGTAAGAAATATAGAACACAACATCATAAACCCTGACTAGACATTTTTAGAATTATTTTAGAATTTGAAAGACACTATTAAATGACATAATGGCACTAAATTAACCTGGTTTTGCAATGACATTTGACAATCCTTACTAAATTGTGCTGTATTGCACACAGGAGAAGATTTGAAAGATTAGGAGCACTTGGTTTAGAAAAAGATGAAAGAAAATTTGTCCTAAGAACTACAGATAGAATATTTTTACACTTATTTTTATTCATAAGGCAAGAACAAATGGACATTCGTAATTATGACTAACATATGCCCGTAATGTTTGTGTTGACCTGTAAAATCAACTCTGTGACTATTATTTTGTCTGAAAAGCTTCTAATTTTGTTTCTTCGTTCCTTTTGCATTTTTCCACTTTGAAGTAAATACACATTGAATGGTAAAGTCTTTCCATTCAGCAAGAACACTGTTAATGAGAAATATGCCCAAAAATGGCAACGCAAATCATTCAGTTGGGTTCACTCTAGAAAAACAGGTTGCATGCAACGCCAGAAAACTGTTTCTCCCTGTTCACATACATTGTGAAAGTGCAGAGCTGAGGTAGGCAATGGATCTCATGACTTCTGGAACTACCTTTTGACAGAGAAACTAGAACATGACAGATTTTTCCATACTGAGGTATGGCTGAGTACAGGATTAAGGGTGTACTGCAAAACCTGTTAAGCTCTAAGCAGAATGTCTGGGCTTTGTAACTATTGAGAACCTCCTGGGGAGTGTTTGGTATGCAGGTGTTTATTAATCCTGCCTTGTTTAGCTAAAAAACTATGGCTGATTTGAAAATAATTTTCTAAATGTGTAAATTCCACAGTCTTATTCGTAACCTCCCCATCGTAGAGGTTCATCAGTCAGTCACAGCACAGGTCATGATAAAATGCAGGGTCCTGCATTAACAGAAGAATGCTGCAGTATTAATATAGCTCAGTCTCTAAGTGTGGAAGCTGGCAGGGTCAAAACGTAGGCTCAACTACAGCCTAGCAAAAAGGCCTACCACATTTTGAGTGCTTTTCCATCTCCAGTAAGGAGCTCAGAACAAATCAGAAACACGTCCTGTTTATTCCTTGTCTTCTAGCTCATGAAGAATAACAAATCATTAGGGGAAAATAAATTCCTATATATTTAACGGGAAAAAAAAAAAAACAAAACAATATAATGAACACCTCTGGAAAGACTTGTAGCTATTGTAAGGTACTAAGAAGCTCAGTCTTTTTGGTTCTGCTAAATGATGCAGTCGTAACTGACACATGAATGATAAAATCTCAACATTAGCAAATACAGATAAAAGAAAATAACCAAGTGTTCCTCTGGTTGTGCTCAGAAGGAAGGATAGGACAAAGGCAATGTTATAATCCACAGCCTTTTGAGGGCTGGTCAAGCACGTAGTATTAAAATAAATACCCAGCTCTAAGGAAACATACGTTATGCTCCAACTCAGAATATGCTAAGAGTCACAGCTTACATGGAAAGGAGAGTTATGAGCTGATTCAGTGGTTCTATATCACTCAGCTCTTTACCCTTACACAGGAAAGTGAATTCACAAGATAGCAGCCAACTCTGTGAAGAAGGAACAATGAAAAAAGCTGCTAGAGTGGGGTCCAGAAATGGACTGAATGCTTTCTGCTTTTTTTTTAGTTCCTAATGCTCCTAAAAGTATAGTTTATTGTGTTCCTTTGCAGCCATCTTATTTTAATTTAAAATCACATGAAGCCCAAATATAGGGCTATGTTTCCAGGTCTGGAGAGTGCTTAGGTTACCAAATATGGTGCTGCAACTGGAACTAGGTATAAATTCATTGTTGCCCTAGTTTAAAAAAAAACACCAAACCAACAAACAAACCTGAAAGCAGAGTTGCTGTAGCAGAGCAGGAGATTTGAGTTGCATTATATGCACAAAACATTGACATTCTCATTTTTACAGTAATCATTGCAGCAAGAAAGGAGTGGAATATTCTAACTTTAGATGTTATGACTAAAAACACATATCTTGTTGGAGAGAAACTGCAGGAATTTACAACCACAGAAACCTCAGTAGTGGCAATTCTAAACTGAAAATAAACAAAGATCTTAAATTTATAAAAACCTCAAAAGCAATATAAAGACAACTGTTGTAACACAGCTTGCAATAGTTATTATAGGGTTATTCTGATATGTATAAAGTACCTACCATGATAGCGTCTTAGACACACTTCTGAAACTTTCTAGGGTAAAAATTATTTATGTAGATTGCAAAATAAAGCACTTAAAACTTAAGAAAAGCTACATTTAGTCTGGTGTTATAAATGTCATTCTCTCTTTATGCCTTCCCAACCTATGCACTAACTGAAGCAGGGCACCCCTCGGCAAATAATAGGCTATCATGTAATTGTACACTGTATCGTAAGGTATTCACCCTAGAAGGCAAAATTAAAGATACATTTACTTTCATGGGAAGAAAAAAGCAAGTAATGACGGTGAAAAGTTTAGAAACCTGTATTTGTCAAGAACAGGGAATTAAAAGGCTTTTAGCAAATGGACTTTTTCTAACTGGCTAAAGTATCACATTGATATTCTCCACAGTTACAACTCCAGCACAGGTAGCAATAATGGAAGTGATGTTAGAAGTAGGGCTCAAGGCACTGAGGCTCAAATTGCTGTCATCACCGAGGGGAAATGCTACATCTAATTGTAGATTCTCAAACAATCAGCTAGCCTGTTTTAGTCTGATGACCCATCAAGATTCAATACTAAATTGGGAATAGTCTGTACATAAATTCTTAATGTGACTTGTGGAACACACTGTTCAGATCTTGTCCTCTTTACATTCAGTTTTTGGATTACTTTTTGTAGTATCTTATGGCATTTGACAAAGAACATATTTAATGATCAGAAGATGTAATTTTGTACAGGTTTACTTTAGTAGAAACACAAGCATGCTGAGATCTAAGATGACAACTCTCACAAGAGCTTGTATTCACAACTACCTCAGTTGTCTCAGTTTCAGAACAAAAATAAGCAAAAGCTTTTCACTCAGCAGGTCTCATTTCCTCGTGCTAGGAGGTAATTAATTTAAATATTAATAAATTATCATCAACTTTTATCTTGGTCTTGTTGCTGCAATAACAAATCCATTCTCAGTATTACTCAAAGCGTACTTTACAGATACAGACCTACTTATCACCAAAGCCTGGGAGTATTCCAATTGTACATTTTGGTTCATGCTTATTTCCAGTAATAATATTAACTACACTACTCATTAAACTAAATTGCACGAAATTGGTATTTACCTTCTAAAATATGCAATTCCCATATGCAGCCACTGGATGGACTTACGGAGCCAGTGAATATTTTTTGATTGTAGACAAGATGCACAATTAGGCGAGCAACTGGGAAGAACTTTCCTGTCTGGGCAGTAGAAGTTTTCTGTAGAAAAGGCCTGAGCCTACAAAGCAAGGTAAAAGAAGGGATTTTAGCCTCTCCTCTTCAATCAATCCTTATTTTTCAACACAATTAGTTTAAGAAAAACTAGGCTGTGGAAATGAAACACAGTGATAAGAAAATTAGTTTGTAGGAGAACATACAGGTCAGTTCAAAATGTGATTATTTGGTGTTAAAGTT
>NW_009649940.1:2523080-2531567 GCF_000708025.1 Charadrius vociferus
AGTTTGCAAACAGAAGCAGATCATAGTTATTTAAAGTTCTACTTAATTTTTAAAATGTATGGTACTTTAAAATGTTCATATTCTTTAAGAATAATTCAGGAAAGTATTTGCTTAAGCTATATTACCTTTTTCTGGAATAGGAACCATATGAAAGTTTGAATCACTCTGCATAGCAAGTATAAAACAAGCCCTGCATTAAGCAAGAGTACAATCATCCAAGAATATAAAAATTTTATTTCCTTTTTTATTACAGCTGGCTGTTGCCATTACTTCTGAGTATTTTGTGTGTATTATATTTAATTATAGTACAACCTATTTAATACACTTTTTTAGACCAGTTACCATTTCAGTGTATACAGCAGTGACAAAATACATATGTAGTTCCATAGCCTATGTTCCGCTGTTGTGTAGCTAAGAGGTAGGTATCAGTTGTAGCATGAAAACTCAGTAAATTCACCACAAAACCGGTCCAAGTCAATAGGGTTGCTGTGGTGAGAACTAAGTGAGTTTGGGAAATGAATGTATATGTGTATGACCCTAGGAGAAAGAAAGCCATTGCATAAATCTCCCTATACCTGCTGTTCTAAATCTGTGGGCAGTGACAGTGACCAGCATGGTCCCTTCACTCCCCTTCTGCAGATACACCGAGTTACGGGATTTAAATGTGGATCGCATGGTTTTATCATTTTTTCTAACTGCCATCACCCGATTCCGTCCCAAACAATTTAGAATGGCACCAAACTTAACTATAGTTGAGGTTACTCTGCATGCCTGAATTTCTTTTGCCTGTGTGCTGTGAAGGTCATATGCAGAGTCTGTGTAGAGAGTGAATGTCCTCTGACTATTTAATTGCATAGGATAGTCTTACTGGGTACCTATTATAGCCAGGATGAATGAGATACAGTTTAAAAAAGCATGTGAGCGGGGAAGGAAGGCTGGGTCAGGTTCAGTGCGACTGTCTATTGCTTTCAGTCCTCTTCTGGAACAAAGCATGAAAGGAGACTATAGGCATGTCTCAGCTAACAACCTCTTCCCCCTCCTAATTCAATTCTTAACCATGTACAACAGCAACTCTGTGGATAAAACAACACCAGCAGAAAAATCACTCTGGATCTCACCAATATTTTGCTGCTTTCTACCATAATCTGTAAATTCCTGTTGTTTTTAGAAATGCAAACAAAGCTTGAGATAAAGCCCAAAACAAACTAACTTAGCAGCCACATTTAAAGTTATGCTTGTACTTAAACATCATTCTAAGTCAGGAGCTGATACCCATGAATTAATTGCCTGTGATGATCACATAGGCCATGGAATAGGATGGAATGACACCTCTTACAATTACAATACTCCTGGTGCCCGTCACTGGACATGAAATGCGTGCAACGTGTCTCTGGTATGCCAGGGCTCCTGACTGCCATATGCTGTCATGACCTCAGATGAGGGAATACCATCTGGCACAGAAGCCCTGCAGTTGGCACTGCAGACTGCAGGCTGCTCTCTCTCTCCCTCTCCACTTCCCACCCTACCTCTCTGACAATTACAAAAACAGTGATCTTGCAGGAATGAAGTCAGGCTACAAGAATATTGAATGACTGAGTCAGAGACTAGGAATGGGGCTGGCAGCTCTAGAGACTGCCTGATATATATCGTTTCCTAAAAGCAAAATTGTGACAAATCAGGTTCTCCTGTACCTCTCACTAGGCAATGAGATCCCCTCCCTGTTCTCCTTACTACATAGAGTGTCGTGTCACAGGTGTGCATCTCTCTGCTAAAATCCTCCTGGAAAACATCATACCTCAGCCAAGAATGCTTCCCCCTGCGAAGCCCCTGAGCACGACTTGCTATTCTTGGCTGTTCTGACCTCCTTTAATTTCCTGACCTTGTTCTGGAACAAGGTGTTGGTCTGCTTTTGATCATGCCAGACCAACCAAACAGCAATCTTCTCATACCAGTGCTGATTTAGGAAGCCTTTGCTAAGCTGCTGCACTGGGAATCTTCAACCATACAGAGATTAGGTCACAGACTTCCTTCCAGGCTAGGTGGCACCATGAGCTACTGGCTCCAAGCTAGGACAGTAAACTGGGTGGGGCAGCATCCTAATATTACAGAGGGCAATGTAGACAAAACCTATGGAATTACTAGTACCATTAATCTAACCACCTACATAAGTAAATCAGGTGAATCATCTACCTTACTGGTCTATCAAGCCTCAGACACAGATATGATACTGGATATATAATGGTGGATTGGCTCACACGAATTAGATTTTTAAAGTGCTTTAAATTATGTGTTACAATTCAAGCTACTTAAAGACACATACACAGTTTGGGAGTGGTCCTTGTTCAGACAGAAAATCTAAGTAATTTATTATTCTAGATGAATCGCTGAATACAAACCTGTTTATTACTGTGAATAGTGTATTTGTCTAAAGTTCTAAACCAAAGAATTTCAGGATAATCTAATTATTCTGCCACTATGTCAAATTTTTCAATCATTTACTCTAGTTAGGAAATATGAAGTAAATATCTACACCTATAATGTTGCTTTTAATTAAAGCTCTGTCAGGTAATTAGTTGCTAGATCCACAAATGACAAAGCTGATGCAAAAGCTCTGAATCTTTTCACTCACAGATTGTTTGGAAAATTGCTTTATTTGCGTTGGATGCACTACTGAAATCATTCAAATTAGTAACCAATCTGTTCCTGTTACTGTACACCTGAAAGTGTAATAGCAAATCTGTCCTATTACAGCCAAATGACAAATATCAGCAAAAATGTTGCCAAGACTGCCTGGTTTGTCTGTGTTGAGGCCTGTGGATTCCCACCTGTTCTGTGCAATGCCACTGTGTATATTATGCCGCAGCACAGGCTAAGCACAGCTTGGAACACTGCAAGTGTGGGTGACATATGACATTCAGTCTGAATTCCCCTCACTTAATTAACATCATGTACTTTCTTTGACACACAAAAATTTTAGTAGCATAATCTTAAAATTTAGAAGATTGTCTTTGATTTCTTTTTGGGCATTCATGAGTGCCATTCTGAAGAAGTAACAAGACTACAGTACTCACATTGCTCAACCCCGACATTTGAAATGTCTAAACCTCGTGCCAAATTATTTTCTGCATATCCAAAGTGCTTGCATATACTCAGGCTGATAGGTATTTCTTATCTCCTGACATTTCAGTCTTGATTTCACATTAGCTTTTTAAAGGCATAGACTATCAATACATGTTTCCACGTGTTCTGTAACCTATTTCTACTCAATTCAGGGTTTAATTTCTGACACTACATACACAGCCTTTGCTCGTTGAAAGCAAATGTCCATGCAAATATGAAGGAAGAAGGAATTTGAAAGGAAAAATAATAATTTGCAATTCCCGAACAACAGATGAAAAAATTGATAAACCTCCTACCCTGGAGAACACCTGCTTTCATTTATATATAATCAAATTCCAAAGCCAGAAGTTGGTAACAACAGACTTCTCTCCCCACTGGCAAATGTATCCAGAGCTGACCAATTAAGTTCATAGCCATGCCCAACGAAGCAAGTCCTGATCCAGAGGTAACCCTACCCCTATTTTGCTAGTCTCCAGTTCTTTAAGACTCCTTGAACTGTGACCCAGCTATCCGTGCTTGACTTTGATCCTTACTGCTTTATAACAAGGTATGTCTTTTTATGAATTGGTTCCTTATTTAAACTCAAGAAAATGAGATGAGAGATGTGAAAGTGTGTTACACAGTGTACTTCTCACTTGGAAATATGAGTCTTGCACTGCTTGCTAATGTGCAGATTGCATGCCACAAATCCACCCTTATTAGACATCCAATCCTACCCTAATGAGGGAATGGATTCCTTCAAAAGGAGTGGGTAGAACAGTGCAGGGTATTAATTTCATGTACCAATATGCATTGGTATGTACCAATATGCATACTAATTTCATATACCAGTATGCATATTCCTTATCCATGATTCAGAGCCTCTGGATGAGCTCAGAGCTAATGGTGATTCTGAAAATCAGGGGAATAGTCTTTATACGTACTCTTGAGACAAAGATTGATGGAAATGGATGCCAAAATTACATAGGGAACATGTACGTTCATGTGTGTGGTAATTAAAAAGAAATATAGCGGTCTAGCATAAATTATAAAATTTGTAGTACTATTAGTATGGAGAAGCGTCCTGTGATCTTTTTTCATAATATGTTCTTCTTACATTAAGGAGTTCAGTGATTTCTAAATATAGCAGCATTGTGTAGCAGCACTACTTAGATAAACTGGAGTGGCAATGTCATTTAATCTAAAAATAGAAAAATGCTTCTCCCTAGAAATACCTAAAGACTGTAACTGTGGTTTCACAAGCAGCTTAAGGCAATCTAAGTTTGCACAGTCATGGAAAGCAGTTGTCCTGTCCTCTCCTCCACCTCTGGCTGTAAGTTTCTGCTCTTCCCTTGCCAGGGTACTATGCTGTAAAACAACACCATGCTGTCCCATAGCCATTCAGTTCCCTGAACAAAGCTACCTTACATCTGGCCAGCTCAGAGAACACAGCAGCAAACTCAGTGACAACTTGTACAGAGGTCTTAGGTAGCATTTAGGATAGATACTAATGAGATGGGAGTAAGTCTGGAACACAAAGATCTGTTTTCATGCTCCTGACACAGCAGATGTCTGCATGCCTCAAAATGAAATCCAAAGCAAGTAGTGAGCTGATCAGGAAGCTGCTTGAAGCCATTGTCTTGGGAAGTATTTGCCTACAGTGGGTCAAGAGGGAAATCTCAGTGAAGGGCTGCAGGTGCCCTGTTCCATCTACTTGTGTGTCACCACGCAGAATTTCCAGAAAGAAGTCAGGATAGACCATTTTCCTCTGCTAACGTGATCTAGCAGGAGAGAAAACACCACGGTGGTAACACCTCAATTTACAAAATGGTACTAGTCCTTGATCAGAAGTGGGAAATCTGGCCTAATTCCTTCTTTGGCCAAATGTAATTAAACATGGATCTCTCTGAGGTGTGCTCTGGTCATCAGTCTAACAGTTTGCTCTTGGATGAGGGCTGGAGTAAAGTAAACGGTCAGGTGCTTGTGGTACTTGAAGTTGTGCCACTTGAAGAGAAAAGGGGATGTCAAGCTCATCGGGCAAGATAGGAAAATGACACTAATCCTTTAATGTAAAAAGAAACAAGGAAAGAACACGTATTTATGACATGATGGCCAAATGTAGGTGTGGGAAACACAGCTCTGCATCTGAATGTAGGGGGGAAAAAAAGATTTAGCTTTCTTACATGTGAGCTGCTAATTACTGTCAATTAAAAACAAAACAAAACAAAAAACCCAACCCAAACCACAGATTTGTCTTATAAAATTTTAAGAGTCTGGTCTTTTTTCATGCATCCAGATGGAAGCTGCATGTGTCACACATGAATTTACTTTACCAAGCCCGCAGTTTCTACTGCAAGGTAATACTCACCCAGAAGCCCCTACTTCCATCTATGCAAGGTTATGTGAATGATGATGAACAATGAGAGGTAAATGTAGCTTATATGACTGTATTTTCATTGTCTCAGCCAGAATGCCTCTAGGTCAAGTAGCAGAGAAGCATGCCATAGCACCATCTGTCAGACTTTTTGAAAAGGTACAGACATATCACCGTTCCTATTTTTGGGTTCTTCTTTCCTGAATTGTACAAAAGAGTAATGAGGCTACAGAGCAATTTTTACTTCTTTCCCCTCTTTTGGGCTGCAATTATTGCCTTTCATTTTTAAGATGCTTCCAATTGTTAATATCAAGGAGCATAAAATATGTATTGCTGCTATAAAGACTGTAAACAAGGAGACTTCCTGAAATCCTGTGTCACAGGCCTTCTGACATCTTTCCACATATATCATGCACAGAACTTTCATCCTCAGCCTTAAAACCAGTTAAAGCAACCTGAAGACTCTTTCAGATTGGACTGTCCTGCTAAACCAGTATCACAGCTGCTCTTTACCTAAGAGTCTTTTTAGGAGTTGCCAGTCAGGTCACCCAAATTCTCAGTTCAAAGAGCAGAAGAATTAGCTACCATGTTCTCACATTTCCATGGGAGCTCTCACGTCAATGCAGAACATCTCATTTACATGAATTCCCAAGAGCAAATCAATAGAGAGGATACAGAAGACCAAGTATTAGCCACAAACTTTGGTGATCACTAGATTTGTATTGAAAAGACAACCATAAACTGCCTGTTCTAGTTAAAGACTGAATTCGATAACAGACCTTTGTTTCCTTTTTTTTTTGGAGAATGAAGATCAGTTGCAATATTATTTCTAATCCACTTCACAACATAGAGTAAAAAGATTTTTAAACAGGAAGACTAGGCTGTAGCAGCTGCTCTTTGAAGCAGTCTGTAAAAAAAGGAATTGCAGCTGCCATAATGAGGTAACACCTGTATTCCTGGCTGTAAAATGTCCGGAATTCAATCAGATTTGAACATCGCAGAGTGTTTGCATACATGGGTCAGTTCACAGTTCTCTGCTCTCTGGACAGACCAAGAGAGCATGGATTGTTCCCCTTTGCAGTTAGAAGAGGAACTGGCTTTCTTTCTAAACAAGTACAGCTTTTCTACCTATCTTAGCAAAATTAGCATTAACGGACAGCTTAGGACTCCACATCTGGTCACTAATTACAGCTGTAAACAGCTACCAAGCCTGATGCAGTTCTGTTGTATTTAATGAGATAATTTGTGTATTTCAGAGTACTACATCTTAAATTCAGGCTTACAGCCAATCCATCAAGATAGGAGGAGAAAGAGAGACAGAGAACACCCCAAATTTAGTGCCTATGACTAAAGCACAAGGCAGGACACTGCGAGTTGTTTGCTGTATCTGAGAGTTGTTTTACAGGTCTAAGTCTGAGAAAGAAACGGAAACTGCTGAGGGCGACCAGGTGGCTGGCTGGTAGCTGGAAGCACTATGGCACCCTAAGAACAGCTGAGACGGTAGTAGTGATACTGCAGCATCTCAGAACACAAGGAAGTGTTTTCTAAAATAATCTGTTTTAGCTAGGCAGGAGGAAGTAAAGGGAGCTGTTTTCTTCTGAATCTGCTGCTCTTGCAAGGGCCTCATTCTGGTTGTTCTCTTGTAACTGTGATCTACTTCAGACTAGAGAAAGAAGGAGATGTAATCAGCTATATATGGGACTCCTGTAGCTAAGAAATCTGCTGTTTCCCGCAGCACAGCTACAGTCATAGAAAATTTAGCTGAGATGTGAGATTTTATGATCCTATTAGCAAATGTCTAAATACCACTGAAGGCATACACTACATAAATGGGATGGAATGGAACTACTCACAACTGACTGTAGCAGCAGCAGAGGGGAGGACCACAGGTACCAATTACAATAAACACAGCTATACTGATGCATGGAGGACTGTAGTCTTGTCAGACCAGCAGAATATTATTCCCCCCCCCCCCCCCCATCTAGTTTTGTACAAAGGGAGAGACAGAACCATGGTGGTACATCTCCAGCTGGGCTTCTTTAAATTAGAAACATCTTTGATAGCAGAAATAGAACTCCTGTTTTTTCATAGGCAAGAATAATTTTTAAACATTCCTGCACTGAACAACCTTTTTGTAAAAAATATAAAATGGCTTTTTTGAAATCCAAAGTGGAGTATGAAGGGTCCCACAGTGAAAGTATTTAATTTAAAAACACTAGCTGTGCTTAATTTTCCAAGTTTCATTATCAAAAGCGGTTAAGATCCTACTAGAAGGAACAGAACTTTTTTTTTAATACTACATCAAATTTTCTCTTTTAATAATTCTTTTTCTTAAAAGAAAAGGCTTTTTTTCTCTTCTCATACATGCAGCCTTTAATTAGTCTGTTCAGACACAAGCAGTATTAGCTAGACTCTGTCACAATTACCCACATTTGGTAGCTAATTACTCCTTGAATAGTCTTAAGGCTACCAGCAATTTTAGTACAATTGGCAGCCTGGGGCCCCTAGGAGCTGTTCCAGCAACCAAGAATAGCTGGAATAGAGAGGCAGGGCAGCCCTGACCCTTTCTCCTCAGCCACAACCTAACATATCTACTATACCAAAGGCAAGAGCAACACAGAAATGAAAATATTCCCAAGTGGCTAAATGTGCTCTCTTTATGGCCTTTTTAAACTGATGGAGCAGCATAAAAGGACTATGGGGAAATGGAAAATAGGACCTTTTAAATGCTAAAGCATTGGCAGGACTACTAATGATTTTTCAGTTTTGCAATGTTCCATTAAAACAACAGTACAAAACACTTATATGGGATCAGATTCTGACACAAGACTTTTATTCTAATGTAATTTTACTCACTGATGCCTCATGTTGCAGTAATTTACATCACTGCAATATGAGTGTCAAGTGGGTATAAAATGCTGACTTGATTCAGTAACATTTCGTGTGTATTTTACACAGGTAGAAATTACTCCACAAGGGACACAGCAGTGTCTGTGATTTCAGTAAAATGATTC
>NW_009649940.1:2531583-2545221 GCF_000708025.1 Charadrius vociferus
TGGCAGACTAAAATTAACATAAAAATTTAAATGAGAACTTCAGTTTTAAATACACTGTTAATTCAGATTCTATTCCACAATTACAGAGTGTTGCTTTGCAAATTCAGTAGTACTGGGTTTCCAAAGACTAACAAATTCCTTTTAAAAAACTTCACAAAGTTCTGAGGGATTCCCTTTCTAAGTGTTTCTGTAGCTACATCCTCACTGAAGAATTAGCTCATTACTTCTGTTTTTCCTAATCCCTTCAATTTAGGCCAGTGTTCCCACCAAAAAAAAAAAAATTAGTTATCCATCAGATTCTCAAAGAGAACTGTCTCTTCTTGCATTGCATGACCATTTGATCTGGTGCAAGAGAACATGTGCCGGTACTTGATGTACACAAATTTGGGGGAAGAGTGGAATTGGCTCTTTCCACTCGCTGCCTGTTGTTACTCTGGATTAAGTGTATGGTAAAACTGCACCTCATTCAATGCCACTCTGGAAACTTTTCTACTGAACTGTGGAGACCACAAGAACTGACAGAAGATGTTGCAAGATTATTAGCCCTCAAGTTAGTAGGTATCCACAGGGCAGAGTTCGCAACTACGTTCTTTTAATTTAACCTTTAGCTTATCACTGCTGATGAGCAAACTCGTATGAGTATACCTATGGATGTATCAGCATTGCTGAGGACCGTAAGACATACATTACTCTGAGCAAAAGCAGTATCTTAGCTCAGCTGTCAGCAGCAACACCACAAAGCTGTAAGTTTGAAGATACATTGCCTTTGCCAGCAATATTGACGTAAGGTACTTCCAACAATTTTTTCCTTCCTTTTTGCCTGTCCTGTTCTCTTGACACCCATATGACTTTTATCAACACAACTGTCTGTAAGGTCACACTGAGAACCAGGCCCAGGGAATTAAACAGGTATTAAAGAAAAACTCTAAAAAAAAAAAGTATTGTTAAGCAGTTTAACTTGAATTAGTCTCACAATTCAGTTCCCAAACATACACATAAACAACTGTGTTGGCACAGCTAAAAGGGTGTCAGGAACGAGCAGCTGGCAGTTGAGGTGGGTCCTGGGAACGCCTTAAAACAGGCTGCTGCTGGGAAAAGTGTGCGTGGAACAATACCTTCACTGTGTCCATCTTGGCAGCACATACCTGCATGTGCATTGGCCAGCTCCAGAGCTACGGTCCATGACTTTATGTACTGCAGTAAGTTGTGGCACCAATAATGCTTTCCCAGTGTTTGTGAGGGAATCTGCCTGCCCTTCTGGCAGCAGAGCGGGGACTGGAGAAACAGCAGTGGTCGTAGCACCTGATTGCAAATCACCAGCCTAAGGGAAAACAAAAGTAAAACATATCAAATTTGAGTTCCACTGAAGTACGCATGCAAACCTTGACCCTCCTGACTAACTGCAGCAAAAGATACTCCTCAGCTCAGTTTCTTAGTGGAAACCATGCTAAGATGATGTCCAAAGCCCTGCACAAAATTCTTTCTGGCTGTAAGAACCAGAAGGCTTCCCAAACTAACTCTATGGTGTCCTGACTTGCAGTTTCAGAGACAACAGAGTCCAAGACTGGAAGAAGATAAAAGAGCAGCAGATTCTGAAGAAGAAGAGACAAAATTGCTTCCTAAAATGGTCCTGGTAACGGATCTGATAATAGGATAGACAGATTGTAGGACAGATAGAACAGATATTGGGGGAAAAAAAAAAATCATAATCAGAGTAGTCAAACACTAGAGCAGATTTACATTGCCGGGAAGGGAAGGGAAATATCATTATTTGCAAGAACATTATTATACACCTTTTCTGTACGGCTGGAAGGTCTTATAGACCTACTCAGGAAATCAGAAAGTGGTTTTGTCTTGAATTAGAGCCTTTCCAAGTAGGGTTTTTTTTGAGGAATTTCTTTTTCTATCATCTGTGTGCAAATCCTAAGTTAGGTGTGCCATTATCATTGCTGTGCAATGAGATTTAAGCACACTGGAAGTTAACAGTATAACAATTATAATAATTGTATATAATTATAAATCGTGTCATGTAAAATGTTTCCATGCATTTTGCCTTACTGTTGCAATGTAAGGGGTTTTTTTTAAAGATTTGTATCTGAAAAAGGTCAATTAGTATTTTACTGACTAAAAAAATCCATTGATAAGGTTTTATAGACATTACTGTATAATGATGAATTATTTCTTGTGGAAATAAAAATGTTCTTACTCATATATGTTTTGATGATAAGGCATGTCCTCTGGAGGCTGATATGAGTGGCATGGGAGCATAAAGAACAGTAGCTAGTTCATTGCAGAAACTACCAGCCGATGAGCTGGCTCTTACAGGTCACCATTTAAAGCCACCATCGTTTTAAGCATGTGTCATGCCACCAGCATTTTAAGCAGTTGCCTAAAGGGCTGAAGAGGGAACTTGGAATGAACGAAGAGAAAAAAGTTTGTGGATTCCTGGTTTACTACTGGGAAAGAAACTGTCATTTGGAGCATGTAAGGATGACAGTAACTTAGAGGTAAGCAAAATCATATTTACACCAATATGCTGCAATAGTAAGAGCAATGGTTCTTGACAAAAGCTTCTATAGTGCAGCTCACAGAGTATTTCTTTGACAGAAGACTGGCCAGCAATAGGGATGTTGGGAGGAAGCTAAGCAGGATGGAGGAGGAATGCAGAACTACGTCCATACCTGAGGGATCACGTTTGTGTGCACCAAAGATCCCTCGGACACATGTTTACACAAGCATTCCTCAGTCACACCACACTAACTATTCTCTTCCACACTGACCATGTCCAAAATGGAAGAGTAAATTGTCAATGTCTTTTAAGAATATCCTATTTACTTTGAATTCTGATAAAGGCCCAGCACATACCAGTTCTCTTTGGATATCTTCACGTCTTTTGCTCTAACGTGATGTTGCATGAAGCCTGCCTGTGACCCAGCTCAATTCATAAGTTCCCTCAAAAAGTTTGAATTCTAGTCTTTCCTGTACTTTTGCCTCTTCCACAGAGCAAGAAGACTTAGGAACTCAACACAGCACTTATGGGAAGCACAAAGGAGAGCTAGAGCAAAAGGCTGACTCCTAGGGTGTGCATACACAGAGATAGTAAACCTGGCTGTAAACTAGCATTTTAACATTTAATCCACCCACTGTGCCTTCAGAGCAGCAAACAAAAGCAGGTTGTTAAGACAAGAGTGGAAGCCATGTGCGTGGCAGTTGGGGGAATATAAAAAAATCCTATGTAGGTACAGTTACATGAGTATTATAGTAAAGATTATAAGATGAAATTAATGAGGATTTTAATTGTTAAAGGTATTACACAAATTTGCCATTATTTTGTAAGAAATTGCATCAGAAGAAATCACATACATGTTTTTTTTCACATCACTGTCATTCCCACCTGATTTACCACAAATTAACAGGCCCTATCATTAAGGAGATATGACCCTCCCTGTAGTGTCTGGGCCAACCACACTCAGTAGTCTTCAGTAGCTTTGCTTTAGGATTTGTGGTCACTCCCAAGTCTCTGAGCATCCAAAACAGCCTATTCAAGAGGATGCCTCTCTAATGTCTGCTGCTCAGTAGCTGGACCCATTCAGTCCCAAGTGCACTGTAATCCCCCATAGCATGGTTGTTGTTTCTCTTGCAGGTGGAAGTCAAGTCCACAAATCACATTTTGGATTAAGTATCTACACATGTAGCAAACTGCTATGTATCATCAGAGCTTAACTTAGTATGTTTAATCAACTTTCTCTTGGAAGTGTTTTCTATTGACGAGCTATTATGAAGCATCACTTTTTGCAAAATTCAAGCCCAAAGCATGATTTAAGTTCTCTTTGCTTCTTGTATACATTTAGTACTTGCATATAATGTAATGGGATTGCAGTTAAAAATAGCACTGCTAGTACAGATTATATCAGAATGGTCATGAGCCCAAGCCTGTGTCTAGAGTAAATGATGTGAGTGCTTTGTATGAATTGAATAGTGGTAAGCTGCCAAGAGCCTAGGTTATTTCTCCGCAGGAAACTGTATTAAAAATACCAATCTCTCAGTACAATCTGGCCTCATTCTGAGAACAAACATAAGCTTTTAAGAGGTGATAGTGGTAGAAGAAATAGTAGTAGAATGCTAAAGTCACTTCAGCTGTGCCAAGAATGATGTTGGAAAGTTCACCAAAATGTATCAAGAGAAATGGAACAGCTCTTCAACTTCTAAAAAGGACCTTCTGCATTCTCACAAAGTGCTACCTTAGTAGAATTACAGCTCTACAAACTCTTAACTAAGATCTGCGTAACAGGAATTCTTACTGAATTTGGGGTGTGCAATGCTTACATTAGATGGGTATGCTATTTATTGATTATTCCAATTTTTAGGGATCTTGTACCTGTAAAAGTTTTATTAGCATAACTTTGTCAGTTAGGAGAACATTTTTATTAACATTGTTATACCAACGCAATTGGTATGGATGTAGTCATATCAAAACAAAGCTGACTTACAGCCCCCAGTACATGCTGTACTTTTCAAAATTATTTCTGTATTCATATGACTGCATCTACTTCAGGATACTTTTTTTCCACTTTAACTTATTCCCTGGAATGAAGGTACAGGTATGCTCTTACCTTGAGTTTGCCAGGAATAATCCTTCTTTCACTTTATCCCACGCTACCATACCCTTTTGCCAAGTCTGCTGTAAATTCTCGGCTCTGTTTGTTTTCATACGCTATGTAGTTTGGAGGAGAAAAAAAAAAAAAAAAATCAGTGGCAGTGCCAGCTTTCATAATCCCTGCTATTCTTCAGTTAAATCAGTTCCATGGGCTAGTCCATTATGCACCCCCAAAAAAATTCTGTGCTAGCCTAGTAAAGACTGCAGTGCAGGTGCAGAAAGGGGTAGCCAGGGCTGCCTGAACAACACTAAGCAGTACTGTCATTGAATGTGGAATTGCAGTTGGTTACAATTGCTGGCCAAAGACAGACAAGACTGAGTGGCAAAAATAAATTCTTAAATTCTAATGGAATTTAAAAGGCAATTAACAAAATTACAACAAAATTTTAAATATACTTAACCAATTTTATGTCAAAGTTAGTAAAGCTTGTATACACCTACTGACAGATTTGGCCTTTCCACTTCGGATAGCTCAAAAATCATCTGGTTCACACTGTAATGTTCTTGTTTACTATCTTCACCTCCAGTAACTAGTGTCATGACAATTCATCTTCAGAACGAAATGCCAAGGATCCATAATATGACACAGCAGCTGCACATTTAAAAGAACAAACATAGCGGGAACCACAAAATCAAATCCTTTTTCTTCCATAATATGGGCCCAAACCTAACCCCATAATTTCAAGAATTATGTTCCTAATTATCATTACGACTCATTTTTTCCCATCTCATTATTTACATTTACACATGAGTACACTTGAGATTTCTATACAAATCAAATTCTGAAACATTTCTGTATTTGCCTAAGGTGTAAAATATAATTTGAATTTGTGCCTCTTCCCTTCTTTCCCTCTGAGGAAAAAATTGTCAGTCTATTTACAGCTAATCAGATATAGACATGCTCTGACTTGAAGAAGATTGGTTTAAGGACTATGTAGGGTTTGCAGCATATTAGGGTGGTAGGCTATCATTCTGTGAGACAGTAAATAGCTTGAAGAAATAATTTTGTCCCAGGAGAGTTCCTATCAGATGAGATATTGTCTGTTTGTACCACTCCAACTTTATGCTGGATCAGGCATAATTTATCCTCCTGAACCGACAGAAAGCTGGCATAAAATCTGAATAAACACTGTAACATATGCTCTGGCTGATTCAATAAAAATGCAGTCGTGTGCTCACGCCAGTACAGATCAAATTTTTACTGCCAGGAAATCCGGCATGCACAGATTTTATATTACTTAATGCAGAATCACAGCCTTATATTGCTTCTTTTTTTTTCTGCATGTTAATTGATTTTAATTACTTTATTATGAGCACATATAAAGAGTACAGGTTTATTTGAAATCTCCCTGTCAAATACTTGAGTGGAGTGAGTCTACTGTAGTAGAGTAGAGTTCTCCAAATAGGAACAAACATGATCTCCAGACAGTATGAATGTCTTTCATAACATGGGCATGCATGATCTAAACAGAAATTAACTTACTCAAGGCAAAAGAGGCTGTAAAGCCCCTCTGTAAAAAAGATGTTGGATTGGCAGTATATCTGCTCCACTGGAGACATGCTCATGTGCAATGCAGATATTTGTGTGTTATTTTTCACCTCTTTGCAGCCACTAACAGCACTGGAACAGAGAAAACAGGCTACTCTGATTTTCAGTAGGAAATAGTCCTGTACAAGCTTTATGCTGTGTCTGAATTCTCGTGCGCACCTTGCGCTGAATTCAGCACAAATTTGTAGAAGTACATGGTGGCTGTTACCATTGGAGGAAAAGTTTAGTCTCTAAAGACCACTTCTGCAAGACTGCATTGAAGATAGATGTTAACAGGAAAGTTCCCAAATCCTTACTGGTGTTAAAGACAACCTCTCTTTCTGACTCTCTCCAGGCTGTTTCTGTCTAATGCCCCTCTAGCTTCCAATTCGAACAAACTGAGTTTTAAATTATGTTGTATTGCTTGTTTGGAATGTGGATTTCCTATTTAGATTCAGCCTAGGCCTGGTTATTATTCAAAATGAAAAGGAAGAGATAGGGGTGCAAAGAGGTAAAATATGGATACATACACATTAAGCCTGCTTTTCCAGTGTCTTGTGTACACACCCCTGCTAGGTGAGTGCAAAACGCAGGTCAAGTGCTCCTATTTTGATTTGTTAGTATTATACACTTACTTTCAAAAGGTTTTAACAAAAGATTTGCAAGGTATTCTAGTCTAACTCTCTTGTTGCTACAGTATCCAAAAATTTGCCAGGGAAGTATTGAGGAAAGTAAGCATTTAACAGCAGAGTGAGCTTTAAAAGATTTCAGTCCCTTCCCACTCAACCTCCCCCTCCTTGGTAGTGCAGGCTAGCTTGGCAGGCATGATCCTGCTCATATGATACAGTAGCAACCACGTGACTGAGCAGCTCTATCATCTCAGTGTAGCTGCACCTGACCCCTGAGTAATGTTACCATCATCTACCATATGTTTGGTGGTCTTTGCATCTGTCCCTTCCAAGGGGAGGGACGTAAAAGACATGCACTGGTGTGGTTTGCTTGCACAGCATTTTGTTTTGTTTGGTGCTTTCTCTTTTTCTGGCAGTAGAGAATAACGGTTTGCATCCTTACAATATATAAATAAAAGATGACTTGGAATGAGAGAACTAGTTAATATTACCCTTCACAAAAAAGTTCCCTGTAAAATATAACTATTCATTACCCTTCCAATAAGCGCCTTCTTTCCTCATTTTTTCTCAAGCGGTCAAAGTTTCTTGTCCCTTGTTCCTGTGATACCTGCAGCAAGTCTTAGAAATCCTCTTTTGCATCTCCACACTGATGTCACTGGGAATGAGATGCACTTGCTTGCTATCTGTAGCAGTGGCTTTGCTCAAACTCCTAACTGGCCCTTCCATACTCCGAGTACCTGCAAAATTACAGAAAGAGAACTCACGAATCAGAAATGCAAAAGAAAAATGTTGCCAACCATCATTTGTGATAAAGCCCCCAGTTTACAAATTTTAACACAATGGCTATGCTGTCTTTATAAGCAAGGAGAAGCTATTCTGTTCCAGTAGAGGAATATCTTCAGCCAATTAAAGTAAGATTTCGTAGACCCTGGTGACAATACCACGTACCAGTGAATGTGAGTGTTAATAACAGAAGTCATCCAGAAAAATTCACCTTATTAACTAAAAAATCGACCAAAATTCTGGCTGCATAATAAGCTTGTAAGCATTATTTATTAGAAAGGGCAAAGGTTGCTGATGAGTTGCTTATGTAATTGCTGCTACCTGATAAGTATAATCTGGCTGTATTCTGCAACTTACTCCCCTTTCCTCAACAAACAGAAAAATAGAAAAAGAAAGGGGAAAAACTCAAAAACATGGACTTTGCCACAGAGGACTTCAGTAATTTACTCCTCACTATGAATGCTTGCCAAAGAACAGGAGCTGCATGTGTGCACAGTTTTCATACACTCCCCTCCAAAAAACAAACAAACAAACAAACAAAAACAACTTACAAGGACAGACTGACTTTTGGTGACTTTGAACCCTAACATTCTGTCCAGTGAAGAGATCTTTTGTCAGTAGCCTAAGTTATGACTTAACTCTTATCACGGTTTCCCATTATGTGAGTATTATAGAGTTCTACAGATTATGACAACACACTAAAGAAACGGCATCTAATCATATGAATGGTCATACGTGCCTATTTAAAATCATTAGGTCACTACTATGACACATTTACTCTTAGTTGTGGATTTACCATTTTCCCCTCTCAATAATGATGTGGACTTTGGGATGGAAGAGAGGCAATAAACTCCTGCATAAGCTGCTTAAATGGCTTTTGCCCTTAGTAGAAGCTAATCTCTCAAGGAAAAAAAAAAAAAAAAGGCAACACAAAACTGTAATAGATATGGCTAAAAAATGTATATTAGCTTGAAAAATTGGTTCCTTCACTTTGGTCCTGCACCTGTGAATTAATTGCTGAAATCTCCTAGGATAGGTAGCGACCATTTCTGAAATTAACCCAAAGCTGGGGTATGTAGTCTATTTCCCACCACTATGTCTCAAACACAGGTCTGCTTCTCTGGTCAGCTACTATGAATCATTGGCTGGTCAAAACAGGGGTTCATTAGCTGTCTGTCTGCACAGCAGCCTGGAATAGTCCACAAAAAAAAAAAAAAAAAAAGTGATTTAAGATTGAATAAAATATAACATGCCTCAAAGACTTAATGGAACTGAGGTGGAAAGGCAGGTAAGCAGGACAAAGAGATACAAGAACTCAGAACAGCAGAAATGCCAGTAGTGGGCTACTCCTGTTTGTGATCTTTAACTCACAGCTAGCAGCCTCGTATATCAACACTAACACTTACAGAGAGAGCAGTAGCTGAGGTAGACACCTGGGGACAACCTAGCAGAGGATGACTGTGGTGAACCAAGGAAATTACGGTAGGAATCTTTAATGTAAGTGATATCATGCTACAGAACAAAATGTACATGTAAACACAGCAGTATTTTATAAGGATTATCCCAAGACAGAGTTAAAATGCAAAAAAAAAACCAACCCCCAAAAACCCCATCAACTGAAATTGGGCTAAATCAGTTTTAAAACTAAATAAAAAGTGCCTATGTTAGTGGTGTTTCCTATGGGGGAAACAAACTAACCAAGCTCTCTTTAAAATCAATGCAAGGTTACTAGTATTATTAAATTTGTGAAATTAAAGCCACTGGAAAAGCTGTCATTGACTTCATGGGATTTAACTTTATCACTGCACAGATAAACATAATCTGGTTACTTAAGTGCGTGGTTTGCCAGCGTTGTAGTAAAATACACACAGTACAATTCTGCCCACTATGCAAAAGGTCATACCTGTACAGTCGGGAACTGAGTTGGAAGAATGGAAATAGTAAAATTATCTGCAGTTGCATTAAGGAGTTCAAATTACTTTCTGACTAATTTCACATTTTGCATACACCATTTAATTATCTGTAGTGCCATAGACTCCCAGTGCTAAGGCAAGAATACCTGTACCTGATCTCATGAACTGCAGTGTACCAGCAAAAAGTCTACCTCCCAACCCTCTAGACAGGTCTTATCCCCAGTCATCTTCCTATACTCTTACATCTGTGTAACGCGCTACTTTTGACTTCTTTGTGTTCCTTTATGGAGACCTGCTAAATAATATTCTTCTGCAGCTCTTACATAGTGCCCATACTGTCTGTGGATATATCCCACAATACAGTGAGGTTATACAACCTAATGATAGGCCTGGGTATTTAGTATCTGTCCTATAAGCATCTGCAGTTAAATATGAAAACATAGTTACTTAGTGCAGGAGCGTGCTCTATTTATATTGAAAAATATAAATAATGGCACCACCAGCTACTCATCTGGTCAGCACTTGACTGGTGCTCACAGGTTTCTGCTGGTCCCAGTCTGGACTATAGAGACTTTTCTGTGAAGCACACCATTAGACAGAGAAACTTTATATTGGATGAACAATGTTAGAGATTAACTTAATCTATTTCTGCAATATTATGACCAGGCACTTCAGATATCACACCATTTACAAAGACTAAGAAATAACAGTAGACTTTTTACCAATGATAAATTGAGCCCCATTCCAGCAACTATGAAGAATATTAACTCCATCTTAGCCGAAACCAGCACAATGGGTTGATAGGAATTTCACTATACTATTCATACTACAGTTTCAAATTTTTGAAATAAATTTCTGAATAACTTGTATGCATTCAGCATCCCTTCCTTCAAAGTCCCTGTGACATTATATTAAAAAAATTTAGATAGGTCTACATGTAGAACTTAAAATAAATATGAAATAAAGATGTGTTAGAGAATGTAAGCAGATCCTGTTTTGAAATAAGACATCAAGCATTGCGTTGACCTCAACAGTAAGCATTTAGAAGCTGTATCAGCTTAAAACAAAATCATCAGTGCATCCCATACATTAAGGTAGGTTTAAAAATACCCAAAATCAATGGACCTGATTGATTGTCCTATTATTCCAAATTTACAGAGACGTTCCTACATTCCTTCACACACAGTTTGCTTCCTAATCTGTCCTGAACATAGCCTGTCTTTGCATGCTGAGATGTTTCTTCAGCTTCAAAATCAATGGAAAATAAACTTCAGCCATGATAGCGGATAAACAAGTAACAATAGATTAGATTGTACATGAATATAGCAATAAACTATTAATTTTCCAGGTATTATTCAACTTTTCCTAGGTAAAACAACCTACAAAATTAAAAAATTACTCAAGAACAACAAAAACTATAACATAACTAATTAGAAACTTAGTAATATTCTTTCATACATGTTTTTTCAGGGCTCATGGGAAACTGTGATATGCAAGTATTACCACTTTGCTCTCCAGATCAAATCCATATGAATGAATTAGCTGTGCATTAATTTCAGAATTTGGAAAATTCTGAGGTTTTTTTTCACAGGTAACCCAGAATGCCCAATTTTCCTTTCAATCCTCTCATCATATTGCTGTAATTACTCCACTGGCACAATTACATACATTAGCAATACCTGGATTCCCCAATCATGGATCAGGATCTACGACAGCTGGCTGTCAATTTGATCAAAATAAGATTTGTTCACACCAGAAGAACCACCAAGAAGTGCACAGAAAGAACAGTGGAAGCATCACAGTAATGCTAAGAGACTTTTGGGGACCCTTTACCAGTCGTAGGTTTATAGAATGTAACTTTTATACTTCACACAACCAGACCTTTTGTGTTGGCAAACCAAGGATAGGCAAGGAAGAAACACTGGAAGAAGTTATAGTGGAGAAACTGGGGTGGTTTTTTTCTGGCATTTCTCTGGCAGGTAAAGCTAGCAGCAGAGTAACAAAATTTGACTGGAGTTGAACCTAGTCCGCCTCAAGACAGGAAGATGTCTGCTTGTTATATTTGAGCTAGCGTATCACGAATGCCTGTATTTCAATGATGGTGTTCCAGTACTGAAGGTGGATGCAGCTATACTGGGACCTTAACTTCCTTGGCACTGTGTATCTGGACTTGTCTGACGTGTACACTAACAAGGGGGCAAGCAGCCAGTGTTCCTCCAGCTCGGAACTGACGCATTTTAAGTGGTTTCTTTCTCCTAGGTTTGGAAATGTACAAATTCAAGTATACTTGGTACATTTAGTATTTGAATTGTACTATTTCTAATGCATTTGTCTATTTTCTAGTGTAAATTCTTTCAAGTAAAACTCCTCTAAACTTTCATTTCCTTAGGCTGGGTTCCTGGAACTCCTCTTGGTTTCCAGCTCTTATCTGGGGATCAAAAATAGCCACCGTTTTGTCGCACTAGATCCAAGCCTCACAGAAATAAATCAAAGTATTCTAGCCAAGGCCAGGTAGCAATATAATCTCTTAAGCAGGCAGCCAGAACAGACAAACGAAGACAAGAACGCTTACAGTAGCCATGCTGATTTCTGAAAGAATTAATTCCAGAAAACAGCAGACCACCACATTTGCGCAGTGGGAAACCATTTGCTTTCAAAGAAATGTCTGGAATAATCTAGCCAGTCCATATTGAATTTAGAGATAAGATCATGGTAGGCAGATGAGTAAAAGTACATCGTATCCCTTACTACTTTTTTTTGTTTCCTGAACCCACCTTTAAAATACGAAGGAGGTTAAGAGAACATAGTAAAATGTTGTGGAAAACCTAAATTAAACTCATGAGGGAAGGAAATCCGGAGCTAAGAATACAACTCTGTCTTTTTCTGATCTGCACCATGTCTGTGCCCAGACAACCCAGACATATTATGATTCTGTGATAAAAACTGTTGTGACCCACAATCAAGCTGTGACTTGTTGAGATAAAAGGACTTTCTTAATAGAGTTTACTTATACATATATTAAACAGAGCCTGCTTGGTGAAGAGGAATAGTAGTAGTATTTTAATTGCAGGTCTTTACCTGGCAAGAATTTCATGGTGTTTCCTCACAGAGGTAGTCATTACTGAACTGGCTCAGAGGGCAGGAGATTAAACACCTAAGCATTACACCGGGTGTTGAAAATGCAGAGCTTTATGTAAATGCTAACCATCATTAATGTTATTTTCCACCGGGTTGAGTCTTTTGCACTGTCTACCAGCCCTTGTGAAAAACATCGGAGTTTTCCAACTTTTGTGACTGAGTTACGTAATTGCGAATTATTCTTAAGGCTGATGTTATCAGGCAGGGATGCTCCAGCACCACACAGTTACGTGGAGTAACAATGTTTCTCAAGTCCAAAGTCCTCCTTGTATCACATTCCAACCAGACAGAGGGCAGCCCGAGCCTGGTTTACATTCCCAGGGCCCTGTTATACATTTGTAGAGCAGCTCTACAGTATCATCTGATGAGATGGTCAGTATTGCTCCGGAACACATTCAGGGCTTGAGAGGAACAGAAGGGCTAAACTCTGCCCAGCTCTTCGTCTTCTCTGCAGATGTGTCATCCTACTGTGACGCAGCCACTCTCTCCTCAAAAATGATAAAAGCTTTTAGTCTTTCTCTTCACATAACCGAGCAAACTCACTCCTGGACAAGGGTTGTACTTAACATGATATAGTAAAGCCATCTATGGGCTGCCACGGCTACAAGGAGTAATTCTAGATGAGCCTAGTGCTAGCAACCATCCCTTTCTCTGACAGGAAAAAATGGAAGGGTGTATTTACCCTAAGCAGCGAAGCGCACCAAGCAGTCCCTTGAGCTACCTCCAAAGGTTTCTTTCCCTCCAAGACCGGCTGCTGTGTCACCTCAGGGGCACGCCGGCCTTCCCTCAAGCGGGACAACCACAACCGCCTCCCCATCACAGCTCCGGGCAGACGTGTCGCTTACTCAGCAACCGCCGAAAGGGCGCCGCACGAGGGGGCCGCACCACGCTGGCCGACACCGCCCGGCCTTCGACCCTTTTCCCCCCAGCGGCGGCAGGACGGCTCCAACGCCTCAGCAAAGCTCCCAGCCCCCCGCCTTCCTCCTCCCC
>NW_009649940.1:2546153-2562411 GCF_000708025.1 Charadrius vociferus
CCCCACCGAGGGGAGGTGGGGGTGGGTTTCGGGGAGGCCTCGCTGCCTTTCAGCGCTGGTGGCCTCACTCGGGCCCCCGGGTTTATCTCGGGCGGCCAGCCCCGTGCTCGCTGTCCCCACGCCTGATAGGGCCGCCGGCTGCCTGCGGTGGTGGTGTCAGATGGGAGACAGCCGTGCAAACCGCGACCCCTTACCAGGCCGGCCGGCCTGCCTGCCTGCGGCCTAACGGGGGTTTTAAGTAGGTGGTGCAGAACGGGTCTGGCTTCTGTTCAGGCTTCCAGTTTCCGAGTTGCCTACATTTGGATGTGCAATGTTTAATTCTTTTTTTTTTTTTCCTTCTGTCTTTTCTAGTAGGTTTCCCAAGCACAACTGAGCAATGGTTCCTTCATTCTAGCTCATGTGGTTCAGGAAAAAAAATACCCAACCCAAACCAAAACCAAAAGAGCCAGTTACTTATTTAGGTGTAAATGCCATACTGAGTATGAATTTTAATCAGGATAGGGGCATGCAGGGAGAGCTCAGGGACTGATACATTGCTACTATTGAGAACAGTGCAGAAATCAACCCAATCTCTTAACTAGAAAGGCAGACAATACAGTTCTCTGGAGCAGAAATGTATACTTAAAAGGTTCAGAAAAGTATGCTTCGAAGGCAATGTTATGTTTCCATATTCTCATGTAGATTGTGAAAGTGCAGCGTATTTTCTTGTAATAAATAGTGTTCTTAATAATGAGGTGGATAAACTTACTAGCGAGCGCTGTGTTCACATCTGATGCCAAAGGAAATGAGGGTTATGACTGCTGATAATTTTCTTCCTTAAACAATGGTAGTTTGGAAAACTTGATCTAATCAAATTATGCAGGAGTTTTCATAGTAGGTATGGCAAGTGTTCTTGTATGAGGGGTGGAGGAGAGAGAGGATACTTTCCCCCTTCTCCCCTGGAAATAGTTCAAGTTAAGTAATTATTGTTATTTTTTAATCATCTTAGGTTACAAAAAGAAAAAAATACAGAACTGGCACGTTACAAGTCTTTGGTTCTTACCAGGGAAGTGACAAGCAGTTGTACAGTTGAACTGGGCTAGTATTTTGTAACTCTTGTAATCCTCCAAGTTTGTGATACCAGTTGCAGAAATTGAAACTGCCATAATTGAACCAAAATACTTTTCTGACTGGGAACTGTAAAGGTTAACAATGGAATCTAAACTACCTTGCCATGCCTTATTTTTTTTATTGACCAGTAAAGCTGAGAAAATGCAGTCTGGTATGCTGCAGCTTTCATGACACTTAATGGGGCCAGTTCTTTTGTCTCCCTCACTTTAGGGGTTTTTAAACTGAGACCTATGGGCTGATGGAAAATGCAGGTAATACATGCTACATGAAACTTAAAACACCAGTAAGCTGACAGATTGTTTCGTAAATTATTCCATGAAATAATAGTGAACCATAATCTAAACGTTCACTTTAACTCTTCTGTGTATCAAACATAAATTAAATTTTAGACTCTCCACTGTAGATATCATCAGTGGTTCACATTGGCAACCGCTGGAGGTCTATTATTGTGAGGAAGCTGAAGCTTAAAGTTCTAGGACATCAGTCTGTTTTTTGATAACTGGCAGCAGCTGGTTTCCCTAAAGCGGTGCTTCCAACGTTTTGTGGAGAGGAAAAAAGGCTTTCCCTCCCCCCGTGGTGAAAGATTGCCTTTTTATAACAGAACTGACATTATCTTTGTCTATCACATCTGTTACTTGGGACCATACCCATTAGGATAGTGATGCCCAACCTGTGCATCATCAGCTGTGTGCTTTCTGCGAAATGTGTTGATTTTTGAATTGTGCTGATGTGGTTTCCCCTGTACAGATGCATGCTGGGGAACATTTTCTTGCAACTGTTTTGTGGCTGAAAAGAAAAAATGCTAGTGGATGGTTTGCAGGCCTTAAAAGATCTGAGAAGAGTTAGGTGGAAAAGTCTTCTACAGCTGGTTGAGACCTTTTCAGAAAGACTTCAGTCAGAGCAGCCAGATGTCCACAGTTCTCTTGGTAATTTTATGCCTTATAGCTGGAGTATAGCAAGAGAAGTGCAAAGCATACCAACAAAGCCATGGCCAAATTTTGTTTAACGGAAGAAACAGTTGAGGGCCCTGGCTTTGCTGACATCGCAGGCTTGGACTGTGAGCCTTTTGTACATTGTTGAGGTACTGATGCGAAATAGTGCTCCAGCTTTGAAGGTAGCAAAAAGCATTGGCTGAGGGCTCACTATCAAATCTTAAGTATGTCTTGACTGCTAGGTTAATGTTGAATAATGTGGCTGTCTCAGAAGGCTTCTGATGGCTTGAAATTAAGGTCTGTTCTTTTTTTTCCTTCAGTGTAGTTTGGATGCAAAGGTGTTCCTTATTTTTCTACTTACGAGAGAAGGCTAAAAATGCACAGAACTGTCATCTAGTCCAGATTTTTGTCCAGCAGCTGAGATTCCATTAAAATTCCCCCCGAGCTTCTGATTTTATTAGAAGCTCTCCTGGTTTTATGTTTCCATCCACTGAATCCTGTTATACTTTGGTCAGTTTCATTAAAGAGGCCTTTACATACATACAGTTAAGTTATTTTTAGAAATTGATAGACTGTTGAAGTCATCCTTTCAAACAGCCACGACTGAAAACTTCAGCCTCTTGAACATTTAATTGAAATGTTTTCCAAATTTTTGGGGTTTTCTCATGTTGTCTTCCAAGCCTTCCACAATTTATCTTTGGTATGTCTACTGCATTTTAGCTGAGAGCAAGGAAAGGTTATATCACATATTTAACTGTCTGGGCCTCCAAAAATCACTTTGCTTACATTGACCTCTTTATTTAAAACTTTTCTTGCCAAGTTCTTTTCCAAAGTGCTGCTTCCTGGGATAGTCCTCTGTCCTGCAAGTGTACCCTTTGTTTCAGCATTTCACTTTTAGTTGTATTAAATAATTTACGACCTCTGTTTGTGCCCAAATGAGTAAGTGTCCTAGAATGCTTTGCTTGTTTATTAATTTTAATTAATTACTGTTTCCTTTATCACACGCAAATCCTAAAAGAAATAAAGTAAACAATTAGCGGCTCACTATTAAAGATATCGTGTAACCAAAATTTCAAAGAAGCTGTTTTGGGGTGATTTCCCTATCTGTAATCACATCTCATGACTTCGGGTCTAATGATTGATACCTTTAGTGTGTGCTGTGTTAGTTTTATATACTTAAAATGAGAGACAGTTTTTACTGTTTCATGTATTGCAACATTTAATTTCATGTTTGTTTGTATCAAGATTCTTGGTAGTATATTGGTCAACAGGAGGGCATAGTAGGAGTTAAAGTAGTGTTAGCAAATCTTAGTATTAGCGTTTAAATTGGCATGCCAAAATAATGCTGTAAACAGGTTTTGATTAACTTATAAAATACTCTGTGCAGTTATGAAAAATATACAGCTTTGAGCATGACAAAGCACGATTATGTGCAATCCAGTGTATCCAACTGTTCCACATCACTTTTTCGTTCTTAATGTTTCATGATTTTAAAAAAAAAAAAAAAATCAATTTTGGGACTTTCCTTCGCTGCAATACATTGTCATTGTCAACTCATTTCTCATCCCACTCTTGTCTTTTAAAGTGTCATGGAGATTTCTGCTTTCCAGGTTGTCAGGAGGAATAGATTAGGTAGTAGCAGTTCCTCCCATGAAAAATTTCCATCATAGTTCATTTTTCATATGGGGAAAATTACCTTTATTACATGTTGCAAATCCAGTTAAGAATTTTGATTTCTGATGTTAAACACTTCAGAAAATTCTGTAGTAAAGAGCTGTCAATTTTTCCAATTATTTGTATAAAAATAATCTGATACTCTTAAACTTCCTTTGGAATTGAGTGCTGTAAACTTCATTGTGTCTCTATTTAAGTGTTGGAAGAGGGACATCATGTATGTTGTGTCTGGAGAATTCTGTTAAGTGTGGCCTTATCTTAAGAACACAACAGGCTGAGGGTTTACAGATAAGTGCAGAGGATAAGGCTGGGGGGAAAGAAGTGCTTCCTGCAAGGTGTATCTTCTCTGTGTTTTTGATGCTTGTCAGCTCTTTGGTGTTGGTGTAGTGGAGGTGTCTCTCACCCCGGCACTCAGCTTTTCAAAGAGACAGCATTTCTGGATAAAGAAGTGCCTACTAAAAGTAGTAAAACTAAAAAGGTGTATACATGCATATTGGTGAGAGGGTGTTTCCATACTTCTGATTAAAGGGAGTAATGTCCTTGCCACCGGAATGAAGGGGTTGCTCTAAGCCCTCAGTCCATGTTCATGGGGAGCGGGGACCAGTAAAGTAGCGGTTTTCTGCAGGAAGATGCATCACTGTCTCCTCCTCTGCTTCTGCTTGTGTGTCTGTCACTCTCTTTTTTTTTTTTTCCCCCCCTTTTTCAATAACCTGAATATATTCCTTAAAACTTGAACAACTGTGTGTTTGATAAAAAGTCTATGTAAATCCGTAGTTCCTATTTAAACCATTCAGGTTCCAGTCACCTGAGGTTTGAGGGGCCTGATCAAGCAGGTATGCTGAAAGCAAGATATATCAGGATGTGATAGTGGCATCATTGGTAATGACATACAGATGTTAAATCCAGTACGTAGCAGCGTAGCTCTCTTCCATTTAATCAAAAACCTGGCCAGCATTGTTTGCCACCTTATGAAATAAACTAGTGGCCAGAGCACTTCTCACTAAAGCGAGATGAGGGATCTAGGTCCTCTTCAAGTATGGAGCTGTCTTCCAGGAATCTCCTGACTACTGAACTACGGGCTCTCCTAGCAGTGCTCGTTGTCTGCCCCTTTAGTTGAAATTGGGTCATTGATTCTTGCACTTTTTTCACAGACTTAAAAAGAAAGCAAGCAAAAGAGAGAGCGAGGCCCTCTGGTCCTGTGCCTAAGAAGTCAGGTTTAGACCCCTCTTTCTAAGCAGTTCCTATCTTAGCATGTAAACTTTGTGGATCGCTCTCCTAAGAACATGCAAGTTGTAACTTAAAATTGACCAACATCTTTTCCTTTCAAGTAAATCTGGAGCAGTAAAGTTAAAATTATGTCACCTTGAATTCCCAGTGATAAATGTTATTAGAAAGCTTCTGCTTTCAAGCTGCATCTCAAAATGGCTTTGTCTAATTTGTAGCTTTTTCATTCCCTCATAAAAGATGCACAAACGCGTGTCAGGATTCAGACGGAAAATTTTAAACAGACAGTGGAGATTTCACTTTGATTTGGAGTGGAAAAGGTAGACTAAGTGGTAGAATAGTGCAGCTGTCAATAATTTTGTGGTCTGTCTCTGTTCCTTTAACTTACATTAAAAGAGAGATTAGTCTTTATTCTTACCAGAGGTTTAAGAAATGTTGTCCATGAATTTCTGCGCTTCAGACAAAACTAGGTTTTATTTGCAGTGGCTGCATGGAGCCCACAGATGTGAAGAACATCTGGTATGCTTTGTGTATTTGGTGATTGCTTGGAATTGCTTTTTCACTGCTTGAAGAAACCAAAGCTGGTTTAAAACTGAACTGTGTTAACCTGTGTGGCCTCTTCAAAGAACTTGCATGGGCCTGGTGAGAATGAATACCGTTCTTAGATTACAAATCACTTCATTAGATAGAAAGTCTACACATGGCTATCTGTGGTGCAGTCCCTGTGCTGACAGCGGAGCAATCCAAAGTTCAGTGTACAGTGTTCGCGTTCATTACTAGTCTTGGAGCAATAGTTTGGGATGTTCTGCAAACCTAGGATAGAATATCTACTCAAAAAGTTGAACACCAGCATAGGTTTTGCTGGGGGAACTATTGGCCAAACCAGTTGAAAATTGGAACACGTGCAGCTCCAAGATCCAGTTTAGCCTGTTTGGGAGCAAGTAGCTAGAAGCAGTGCTTCCAAATAAAAACTTCAGCTTGGACAGCTTCGTATCTCAGTTTTTTAAATACAGTGCTTTAATGTTAAATTTGTTTTTCCTCGCCTGCTGTTGTCTTAGGGTGGTTGCAAAGAGAAACTAAATCTTCATTTGAGAACCAAAACAGGGCTAGGAGATGCAGAAATCCCGAGTGCAGGAATTGGAAAAGTATTTTTACTGGCTGCAGGGACTTTGATTTTGCCAGCACTCGAGCTACCCAGTTCATTTGTGAATAGAGATGAATGTCAGGCTGGAACAAGATGTCAAATTCATCAAGGAGGACAGATTTTTAACTGGATTCTGAAAAAGAGCATCTGCAGGTGTTAGGCAGCAACATTTTGCATGCGTTATAGGTTAGAGAAGGGCATAGTTTATACAAGGTATGAATTATAAGGTAAATTAGGACTTTATACAGGAGAAAAAGGCAGTGTATGAATGTGGTGCTATAGATGTGGAGGTACAAAGGCAAATATGCAGTCTTGATAACTGTTTGGTCTCAGCGCTAAAATAAACACAGGCTCTGAAACAGTGTTTTTAAAAGTGAAAGCAAAGATGGGAAGAAGAGCATTCTTCAAGGAGCAAAGTTTTCCTTCTTGTAAGACTCGTAGCTGCGTATAGGCAAGTGACATGTAGCAGACGTTTTTTAATGGGTTTCGACACTTCCCTTACTTCCTTTTTTGTTGTTGCGAGATGCCAAATTGGAGTGGGAGGAGAATTTTTTTTAAAGGCATATTTGACTATGAAGTAGCTAATTTGGGGGTACAGCACAAGAGAACCACTGAAATTTTGTGATAGGGTATTAAAAAATCAGTTTGGTGTACATACCTATGCTAATAGCATCTCTTTGCAATCTCTTCAGCATGTATATCATGTCATGGTGCAATCAATTATTTAGAACAGGAGCCAGTCTAAATAGGTAGGCAGACAAAAGGAAAGAGAAGAAGGACTATGGGTAGGGCTTGCGGAGTAAATTGCATCTGGTCATGAAAGAGCTCTGTGGGAGAACGTCTAGGGTTGCACTGTCTGTCCCTCAGAATCATATTCTTGAAGCTCATTTTCTCCCCAGGCTTCTCTGTGCTGACACCTTTCTGGATGCTTCTCCAAGCGCAATGAAATCTGATACACAAAATACCTTTTTAAGACTGTTGCATCAGTATTTATATAAAAGTGAATAATAGGCATGGGCTTAGAGCAAAACCCCAGACCTGCATATTCTATATTAGTATAAAATACTGTACTTGATCTCTGCGTAGAAGAATCTGAATGGAAATTTTAAATCTTGATGTAGATTGCTCAGACGGAGATCTTTGAACTTCTGCTTTAGCAGCCCTACAACTAAGGTGAAGCCAGGCTTGCGCTTTTTTTAAAATAATCATAATTCAATATTTGCCTTTTGGTAAAGGATTAAACAATGGGACACGTTTCTAAGTTACATTTGCAGAGCTGGAATTTGAGATGCTGTCTACCAAGTCCAAAGGCTGGTTTTTACCAGTTAGTATTCTTTTGAGTGCTTGGACCTGGCTTGATGGTTTCTCTGTGACTCCTGAGTACTTCTGTAACATGTAAGATGGAATGATAACATTTAAATTAAATTTTAGAAAAGAAAATAATGGTATAAAAGCATCTGACATTACAATATACTTGCAGAAATTTTGCATCATTAAACTTAATGCAAACTGGTACATTCTCAAAGCATTCATGCTTTCAACTAAGTATTTTATTGAGACATAAGGATATTCAGGGCTTGATACTGATAAATGTAACGTAATTCTCTTTTTAATAGAAATAATTGGAATCAAGCTGGTGGACCAAGAGGTGGCAGCTCAGCAGGTGCTGTAAAACTCCATAAACCACTAAATGCAGCGTAGAAGGGCAGGGGAACAGTGTGCTTCTCTAACTCCAGTTAGCCAGAATTTTGAAAATGCATTAACTAGCAGGGTTTATGGAAATATTTATTTTAAACACTTCCAAGAAAAGAAAAACTGGGGACACAATACTGGGGAGGGAGGGGGGGGGGGGGGGGGAGGTTAAGTGCAATTTATAATTACTCTTAAGGATTTACTGATTGTGTGTGGTCTTTGGAAGAGCTGTTTATAGCTCCTGTGTTCTGCATTCAGGACATCAAAAACTAGATCACTTGAATGATAGCTGTTTTGGAGCAAAGCAAGATTTTTTGTTTGACGAAGCTCTATGTTATGTTGCAAACGATGGCCATCACTGCCTCTCATACTGTTTCATGGGAAGCGACTGAGCATGCAAAATGCATAGATTAAATATCTTGGTATGGGATTGATTTCAGTCTCTGAATCCTGTTTTTCAGATAAACGTCTAATTCAGGATACAAACAGGAAAAGTAGAGTTCTTGAGTTTGTTTCTCTTAAGTAGCATAAATGTAGTCCGTGATCCCAGAGGTAGTTATTGTGAATGCCGTTCCTGGAGCTAAATAACTGAAACGATGCGCATAAAGATGCTGTTGATCACTATGGTTGTCTCTTACACCAGATTTGTACAGTGCAAGCTTCCAGCTGATAGTTCGTTCTCTGATGTGTACTTCTTGTGAAACTTTGCTTTTAAATAGGTTGGTTTATTTCCAGAGAGACAGGGGAATTGCCTTTGGCATACAAGACACCCTTCTGTTCTCAGGTTTGACTGTAAGCGACTTACAATGCCAAGCACTCTGGGGTGGAGAGACGACACCAGTTCTGGTGAGGACATAGTTTCTTCTAATCCATACGGTACTCAGGTTCCCTGCCTCAGGAGTTCTTCCTGCTGCATTCAGCCTCTGTCTCAACCCTGAAGTCAATGCCCGGCAAGAGCAGATAGGTGTGGTGGCTGGAGCAAGCGGCCTGGGAGGAAACCAGCCTCTCTGAATGATTCCTTGTGGCTCGTCCTGGTGCAGAAGAGGTCTGAGGTGCTACAGCAGGCAATAGAGGGGGTGAAGGACAGTGTGTTGCCACTTGCTTGTGTTCACTCTTGCCCATGGGTGCTGCCTTTTCTTCAGGTTGACAGCCACTGTCGTCTTCCGAGAGGTAAGCCAGAGATGGGTTCTGGCCTATTTATCTTCAAGTAGTGACCACTCTTTTTAATGCCTTGGGCATTTCCCTGTTGCTTAGCTGCTGCGCTTTGTGCAGAACGTTTTAAAGTGTTGTCTTTTTTTGTTTTGTTTTAATTGAGCTGAATTAAGGTATTTTGGTTTTAGGTCAAGAAAATCTAAGACAACGATATGCTTAAGTTCTTTAGATTAATTAAAATTTGGGAAAGCCAGTTACCAACCTCATCCTGAAAGTTGTTGGTTTGCAAATCATCCAGTTCTCTTTACAATATTTTTTTTGAGTCATTGCTCAAAATTTTATTAGCATATTTGTGCTGTTTGGCATCAGTAAAAAAGCACAAAAGAAGCAGTTGCTTTACATTCTTAACACGAAGATTTGTGCAGTTTTCAAGAACGATACAGGATAGGTGTATGGGTGATCTGCTGCCCAAACCAAATGAGGTTATTTCCACAGAAGTAAGCAATGTGTCAAAAGACACACAGTCTGTCACATATGTAGAAAATTGTGGTGGTTCTGTAAGTGAAGTGAAATTATTAATTAGCACTCTTAAGTTCTATTTATTGATAAAATTCAATGGATTTCTAATTAAGATGTCTATGCAATTTGCTTCTATTCATGCCTGACTTGTAAATATTCTATGTTTTGCTTAATAGAAGTGCGTTTCTTTTGAATTCCAGCGTCCAGTCCCTTTGGAATTTACATCAACTGACTTGCATCAAATGACAGGGATTTTTCCAGATATCCCTTCAAAGCTATTTTCCTGGTTCTGCTTCTCACAGCAGACTTTATCTCCTAGTGACACTTAAGATTTAACTGCAATGCTGTCGAATGTTGAACAGCCATGGCATTGAAACGACTGCTGTTCCCATCACTGCAGGAGTTTAATGTATGGCTTCGGCAGACTATATGAAGAACTGAGATTGGTCACCATAAACAAAGACTTGAAGGTATCACTTTTGTCTTTTTGTTTTCAGAGGGTCCATATGGAATATTTGCTGGCAGAGATGCCTCCAGGGGACTAGCAACTTTCTGTCTAGATAAAGATGCACTCAGAGATGAATATGATGACCTATCGGACTTAAATGCTGTACAGATGGAAAGTGTAAGAGAGTGGGAAATGCAATTTAAAGGTAAATTCTCAAATTAGCAGCACATCTTAAGCTTAAGGAAATGCTTTTCATAAAAATGACTGATTTGGGCTTGGGGCAGCTTTTGAAGAGATGTTGAAAGTAACGTTAATAACGCAGTGTAACTTTCTTAGGAAAAGACCAGGGATTTCAGGCCTTTCTTCCATAGAGAGGATTCCGCTACATCCCACTAGAGCTTTTTCAGTCTTTTAGTTTTACAGGAAAGTGGTTCTCTTCTCAGCTCTTCAGTGCAGAATTTCCCTCTCAAATCTCAGTGTAGTTTAGCTGATGGAACTCCTGCTCGCAGGCTGTAGGCTTTGGATGCCACGGAATCGTGATTAGGACTAAGAGTTGTTTTGGCATGAAGGGTTGAACAAGTTTGTCTTGAAATAATTTCTCAGAAGTGTGGAAGTATACCTCTGGAGGGAGGGGGAGTAATTTTTCACATTAATTGAAATCAGAACAGGCCAAGGGAATTTGTGCCACTTTTAATAGCAGCGTTTTCAGCCAGTGTGTGATAACACTTCCCTGGTTAGTTGTGGGAGAATTGAAACAAAGTACTCAGAGTAGAGTTTGAGGAGGCTGAGCTTGCTGATAAATTGCCATCAGAAAGTAGCGAGCAGCAATGGTAGCAAGATTGTTTGAGGAAGCTGAGCTTGCTGATAAATTGCCATCAGTTTCAGTGATTCAGGTTCAGAACCTGAGCGCGTAGGAGAAATAGTGAGTTTGCAGCAGTGCAGGCTAACTAGCAAATGCAGCTGTATTTGATTGTAATGGAATCGTAAATCTTTTTCAGAAAAATACGACTACGTAGGTAGACTCCTAAAACCAGGGGAAGAACCTTCAGAATACACAGATGAGGAAGATACCAAGGATCACACTAAACAGGAATGAACTTTGTAAACAACCAAAGTCAGGGGCCTTCGGAACTGCAACCTCTTATTCCCCATCACAGAATGTCCTGCATCTTTGGGTACAGTTCATCTGCTGCGAAAAACATTCAACAGGTTTTGTACGAGGAAAATAATAAACTCACAAATGAAGATTTGAATACTAGACATTATTTGTGCTGCCAAACTTTTTGTTGCAGTTTATTTGTAATGTCTGGTTAGGCTTCGTTAGTGAAGAGGGGCCAGGGATTTAAAGGCAAAACCGCTATTCCTTTTTATCAGTAAGCTGAAGCCTTCAAATAGTAGATATTACAAGCTCTCTAAAAGACGTGAGTCTTCAAGCTCAGTGGAAGGTTTGAATCTTGTTTCATATGTGTCTTCTCCTTCAGCATTAAAGAAAGACGTACTCATGTACATCAGCGTCAGTAGCTTAGACTACTGAAACTGGTGTTAAAATGTGAATTTCCAATTTTGTTTTGTATGTGGGCGTTAGTAGCCCTGGCAGAATACTTCAGTTCTCCAAGAGAAGTCCATGTAGATTAGGATGGGGGTAAAAATCATCCTTTTCTCAAAAGGATTGGGTAAAACTGTTTCCTCTGCAACAGCTATTATCTGGAGCCTGCCTCTCCCCCCTTTTCCCATCCTCTAAATCAAATCGAATATTAATTGTGCCTTATTTCGCTTACATAGACTTGAATTGTTTTAAGGGACAGCCCCAAAATTGTGGTTTCATAGTCACTACGAGCAGCATTGAGACTGAAGTTAGAATGTTCTGTTGACTGGAAAACCTTGATGTTATTCTGTGTATAGAATGTAAAAGAGGAATACTCAGTGTTACTGCCATATGTTAATACTACATATACTTAAATTAGCATTGTGATGGCCAAATGCATACTCCCATGCTTCTTTTTAAGTAATTACACGAAAAAGTCACCCTTCCTCCTCTTCCAGAAGCTGCCTAACTTTTGGGAGCATAGCCTTCACACCCCTGTAGAGTGAAGGGGCCTGCGCGCGTGTGTATGTGTGTGTGTCTGTCTGAATGCAAGACTTGGGAGGGATTGTTTCTGCAGATATTGTAAATACGAGTTCCATTTTAATAAAGCATGTACAATACCAAACGTGCTGTCGGACTATGTGTAGAAGCTGTTAAGCGGAGCTGGAATATGGTGGAATACAAAGTAAGGGGAGGAAGTCTCAGCTATGAAACATCCACTGCTATAAACGCTGGTTCCTTGTCCTCGTGGTGGGGTTCTTCCTTTGAGTCCCAGCTTTTGAAGAATCTTGAAGACTTACTCAGGTAAGCTGTATTTAAGAGAATAAACCTTTGCCAATGCATTTGTGGTGGTGCGGGGGGGAATAAGTGATGTAAATAAACGAGAAGCATTTCAGGAAATCACGTAATGTACAGTAAAAGCAATATGTCTTGTGGCACTAGTAGGACAAGAAGGCTGGAGATCTGTACACGGGTATCACTCAACATATTGTAGAAATTTCACTGTCTGTTCTGCCAAAGTCGTAACGGTGACACCATGAAGTTCACGACTGGCAGCTTTGTGGCCTACATCTGTACCTCTGTTTGCAGATTTCACCTGTGATACCTCTACAGTAACCGATTCCTCTATATACATTCTGTTGAACTGTAAACTGTGAAATTCCAGGAACTTACTTCCTTTTTATTACTATTTGACTAAGATTTATATTGATGTAAATGAAACAAATAAAAATCCTCCCTTGAATCCTGTGTAACTCACGTGTCCTAGAAGGCAGGTTGAATTCTCTTCCTTGCATGTCCGAGCTTGGAATAGAATAGTTGTATCACAGCAGAAGTAAGAGAACTGGAGCTGTTTCTTCGTAGCAGTGAGGTGACGCTGTCTGGACAACCAGATAAATATTTTTTTCTGGGGCTTCCACATAAAAACAAGCCCACTCTGCGTTACAGCCTCTGCTGTACACAGTCACGGCTGGGGGTTCTTAACACTTACCACCAGTTACTCTGCTCTTTGCTCATTACAGCTATTTGTGTTGCTACATCTGGCACAGCTGTAGCGCTAGCAGTTTATCGTGCTTGTATCCACTTTATGTAGAAACTCCTCCTGGAGAACTAAGGGTAGTTTTGCATATGCTGTGACTTCCTAACCCAAGTTTCCTTTCTCTTGCTGTAAGAAATTCAGTGAAGTGTAATCACAGTGAAGTTACAGGAAGTTTTGTTGTGGTGTGTTTTTGGTTTGTGGTTTTTTTTTTTATTGTTTTGAAAGAACAGCGCTCAGATTTTTACTTTTATGCTTGAGGATGGGTTGAACAGCAAGGTAAAGGGTAAAGGATGGGTTTTGCTTTGAAGCAACTTAATGGTAACGGTGAAGAATACAAAACTGTCATCCTATGGCAGCCGTATCTGGGTAGACTTAATCCTGTATTTTGCTGTCTAGTGGATCTAAATTAGCCTCATTCATCCTACATGCAAAGTCACTAGTGATTTAAAGCTGACAACCTAAAAAAAAGTGCTTTAAAGCTTTCATTTTTATAAAAAGTTGACACATACAAAGAATAATTTAGAATAACATCACAGCCATCAAAACTTCAGTGCAATTAATATAATAATTCTACGGAGGCGTTCATCCTTGTAACATTTGTGTCAATCACTTGGTCAAAATTCACTATTAACTAAAATGACAGGCAGGCTGATACTGACAATGTGTTAAATTTTGTTTAAGCAACATAAGGGACTTGAAGGGAGTATTTCTCATCTTTAGAAACAAAATGCATTTCAACTTTAATATATGGCTTGTTTTCCTAGGCTAGACTTACTGTTCAACTAGTTTGAGTAGTCATTTGTTTTGACACTTCTGTCTCATTTGTACACTGCTTCCCCCAAAATGCTTTTTTATCCAGAAAATCTATTTTTAAACCTTCTTGATAAAAAATAAATAAATAAATAAACGTACCATGTTGTTACTCGATCTGAGCATCGTGAGTTTCCACCAAGGACTACGGAATTATCCTTTCATGTGCTTGTACTTGGTTGTATCTTTTTATTGAGCTAGATCTACTTTTCCTTGGCTAAGGTTTAAATTTTCTATCCTTTGGAGTCAGACACAGCACATAAAAGCAGTTTGGCATGCTGCTTCTGGTCTTGTTTCAATTTCAGTATCTTAGTAAAATCAAACTGATTTTGCAGGAAGGAAAAAAAATACGTTAGAAAATAGCTTAGAACTATCTTAATTGAAAAAGTCAAGGAATAGTTAAACCATACTTATGCTTTAAGTCTCTGATAATTGTTTTTTCTACAGTAAAAGTTTGTTGGGTTTTATTTCCTCCAGTGGTACAAAATACTGATCAAGACCTCATACTTTGAATATAATGGTCTTCCTGGCTCTGCTTTGGGGTTGATTTTATTTTTTTTAGGACAAAGCTATGTAGTTTTTCATGAAGTGTAACTCCCAAATTCAGCAACTCAGCACTGAAATGTTGCTGGAGTTCATTTATTAAGCTCAGAGTGTGTTTGTGATGAAGTCCTGTGGTGTTGGAGTCCTTCCTGCAGTCGCAGTTCTCCCCCACTCTGATATTGCAGACTGAAGTGGAGGCGGGGGGGGGGAAACCCCACCATGGCTGTCCTCTGCTCCGTCAGGCATGAATGGAGTGATGCAATTGCTGCTGTAGATTGGGCTATTTACTCCTTTGCCTACTTAACACTAGTAATAATGTAACTCTGGCCTTGAAGGCTTACTTAAATACGGAAACCAAATAATTAAGTATGAACATTGCTGGCAAATCCTTCCACTGGCTTCTAATTTATAGTTGAAGGTGAATGTTTGCTAACAGCTATTCACAGATTGCATTTTAAGCTCGCTTTTGATAGAACATGCGTGCCAAGGTTGGTTCAAACGCAGGTGAAAAGTTGCTTACCTGAAAACTTAAAAAAAAACCCAAACCAAACAAACCCAAAGCGTTCCTCACCCTTTCTCGTTGGGAATTCTTGTGGGTTTGTATTTTTTCCTGTACCAGAAGGCAGCATCTTTGATGTGGTTCACAGAGGTCCAGCCTGGCACTGCACCCTTCCTGCAAAATTCATGAGCAAAGCGTATTGTCCCTGTTCTGGTTCCAAAGTTTACTTGGTTGGGTTTTTTTTTTTTGTGACGATCATGTTTTACTGACCTGTCACATCTTCTAGGTAACTGGGCAAAGCCGACCAGCGTACACTCTGTAAGCGTCTAAAAATAAAGCCTTTTTGGAGGTGTGAAGTTCCGGTGACAAATCTGGATTTGTCACTTGACCACGAGCCTTCAATTACTGTTGGTATACCAAGTCCCTTTCTCTCGCCTGGCTCCGGCCCCCATGCAGACAGCCTGCTCCTTACAGGAAAACATTATCTAGTCTCCATCAGGAACAAGAGCCATCATCTTCCCTTCTAAAAAGCCTTTAGAATGCAGCATTTTGAGCACGACAAAAGGACAATCTTCTTGAGGTGAGGCAGGTTAGTGTTTTGAAATACTGGCATGGTCATTTCTCAACAGAAGAAATGAAGACAAACCTAAACAAAAATCTTTAGTAAGCACATGGGAGAATTTTTAGACAAGGAAAGGTCTAAGACGTGCTCAGTGTTTAGTAACAGGCTACTGTTAGGTTACAGCCAGTCTTAAGAAAGACAAATGGAAGGTTGGCTTAAGGGGACCTAAAAGGCATCAGAAAGGATGTTGGACACGTCCACGCGTGTTCAAAAGACAAATTTATGTCTCTGAAAGAGGTATGCCCGTTATTGAAAGGTGATTAACTGCTTTCAGCCATACAGAGCAGCAAGCAGCTTAGCCAGCAAAGTCTTCGGGGTTTACTCTAAAAGTCAGTGCTGCTGTTCTCAGCTCTGTGCCACCAGCAGTAGCGGACGTATCGTTTTCTCCATCTAGCTGCAAGGGGAGAGAGGGAAGATTCAAGCCCGGGGGAGAGTGCAAGGGGACATTTCTGAAAGGCAGACAGAGCTGGGGACAGACTTGGGTGGGTTTTTGTCCACCTATATGTCTAAGCAACTAGCCCCACAGAGGGCAACAGGACAGACAGCAGGTAACATATTCACTCTCTTTGCTTTCAGCCATATTTATCACTCACTCGCCACATTTTTCTTTGACCAATACCCAGTCATACGAAAAAACCAAATCAATACCGAACTTTGCGAGAGCTGGCTCATATTCTACGAACCCCTTCAGCCTTGAAGGGGCTGGGTCTCCCCGATACCTTACTGCACCAGAGGCAACAGAAATTCACAGGCAAATCTACAGCCTT
>NW_009649940.1:2562470-2585561 GCF_000708025.1 Charadrius vociferus
CACTCTTTCACGTTGTTTTTCTTCACACTTTGAGGGGGAAAAAAAAGTTGATATACAACACCGTTAGGGTTTTTTTGTTGTTGTTTTTATAAAATTTGTCAAGATATCACAAAAATTACACACACTAAAAGCTTAATCTGCACATTTTCCAATGAAAAAGTGAAAGGAAATATCTTAAATCTATTACTTGTATATACAATTTCAATCCAAATTTACATTCGCATCATTTTCTTTATAGCAAAAGGCATGGATCAAACACAGGATTGAGATGTGTCACTTCAGCATATTTGTAGCATATTACTTAAAATATTGGTATGTGTTCATTTAAATTTGTTTAGAACAGGCCACTTACAAAAGGCTCAATTTTGTACTGAAATTGTATCGACTGTTGGGAAGGCCACTGCTAACACCTACTCCTTTACAGCGCAAACAGTCAGCATGTGTTTCATCCAGATTCACAAGACAGCGACCGAAAAAATGAACGGACTTGTTATAACCTCCGAGATCTGATACAAGTTTAAAACCCCATACGTGGCTGTGCAGGCAGTTAGGACACCTTCATGGATTAAGGCATTTGTGCTAGACGTAACTTTTCAAACTTTAAAAGTTAACTGAAGTCTTTTCTGCAGTTAACTCACAAAAAGCTGAAATTCTTCTCACCTACCCTTGGAAGAGAGAAGTTACCCACTCAGGCCTTTTTGAGTCTTTAAAAACAAAGTAATGAAGTTAATAAGAAATTACAGGATGTAAACATCCCCATCTTTCAGCTACAGAAACTGATTTGTATTCAAATAATCAAATAACTTACATTCAGTGAAATTGTATTTAGACCCGTTTGAAATTATTTAGGCTTAGCTAGCACAATTTAAGCAGAACTTCATTCAGATACTGCAAAATAAAGCAAAAAATAAAATTTACAAGGAGTATTTCGTTTCCCTCCAAACTCATTTTTATTACTTGAAATATGGAGAAAAAAAGATTTGTTTTAAATTATGCCTCTCCTGTTAGAATACTTCATAATGATAAGAGAATTCAAATGAAGACACCTCTCAAGCCAAGTAATTTGAATAGTTTGCTATTTTAACACCCTGCACAAACTGTAGATACGGTATGTTAATTTAAGACACAACAAAATCAACGGATCCATTTCCCCCTGTGTTTTTCTGATGCTTGAGTTATTAAGAACCAGTACTGACGGAAATACCTGCTAAACTATCCCAGTTATGTCCACTCAAACTCCATATTTAATAAAATACTAACTATGGAGACCCTGAAAAAAATAGAAACTACGTCTTTAAATAGAATCCAGAAATGCAGTTTCCTATATAGCTGCACATTCTCGAGTGTGCTTTTGCACAAAAACATTCTTTTTTAGTAGTTAGATTCAAGAGCAAACCAATCCCATAGATCCTTCCTTTTCGCTTAAAATTCTACATATAACGTGATCTTTTGCGCTTTGGTAAAATACAAATAATGGGAAAACCTGGGCAAAGAAAGCACAGTAAATAACATGGGTATATCATACCTTTTTAAGAAATACGAGCTGAAATGTAAGGCATCCCCGAAGTATTTTTTGCATATGCAAGGAATGCAGTTCTTTGTAAACAAAAGCTTGAGGAAAGCAATACTGAAGCCAAAGAATCTTCCCTAGGATCCTTCCGATGATCCCAAAACCAAGAGCAAGTCTCCTAGGGGAAGTGTTTTGGAACTAAATCCCGTGAAAAAGAGAATCCAATCCTTTTGTCTTCCCATACGTTTTTAATCGTGTATTAGATTGGCTCGCCTTGAAGGTCTCCAAATTAAGAGTGATGTAAAAGTTGATTCTCAAGGGCACAAGCTCATCTTAAGTCTATTTTTCTGGTACATCACTTTCTATAGATTTTGTGGCAGCATTGTTATGGCCTATGGATGCTTGCACAGTATTCCCACTGGTGACGTTTCCCAGTGCCTGGGACTGACAGGCGGCCGTGGGTTTAGCGGCAAGAAGTGTTTTAGAAGAATTAGACTGATGTCTGCGATGACCTGAATCCTCACCTGTTACAGCAACCGGTCGCTTTCTGCCAGATTCTTCACTAATAGGAGGCTGAAAATAAAAATTGGCAACAATGTCTTTCTGTAAGGCCACGTATTTGCCTTTACATGTACTTACAGGATCAAAAAAGACAAGAGCGTTCCATAATTAGGCCTAGTCATCTTAGTTATTCACAACTCTCTGATGATATTCTAAAGCTTTCCTGGCCATTCAGCTAGAAGTGCAAGCGCAGGACACATTAAGGACTTTACACAGTCCTACAGCATTACTTAATCGTCACTGCCCAAACGTTTGCCACAACTCCCAGGGAATGGAGGATTTTCGAGGACGATGGTAACGTAGTGCACCATAACCTGGTTATGAAGAGCAGAGCAGCACTGCACTCAGTTTAAGAATTCAGCATTCTACAGGAAGGATACATTGAATTCGGCATATGAAGCCTCAGCAACGACAAAGCCTGTCACAGTTCATTACGAAATGCCAGTTGGGCATTAATTTGTTTGCCAAATTCTTAAACGGTATAGAAAGTCATTAGTCCGACCAGATGACAAATAAGCTATTTTTTGCTATTTGTTTCATTACACAATGAAAATGGATAAACACTTTTTTACATTTTAGCCACAGCACCTCAGCACCATACTGTGGTTTAAAAAAAAAAAAATAAAAAAAGTTTAGAATGAAACTGCATTCTTCATTTGAATTTAATTTTTTTAATCATGCGTTTTCTAGTCATTGCCAGGATTTGTAAAGCTGCCATTTTGTGAATGGAAGTACTGTTCTCAGTTTACCTTGCAGTACAAATATTCATATACCGAATGTTTATTTACCATAGGTATTGAAACTTACATCCACTCTGAAGTCCTCCAGTCTCTTAAATTTACTAAGGTATTCTTGCAGCTTGGGGTCAATGGCTGGAGTCTTGTGCTGAGAGTATTTTAGATAAGCCCAAAATTTTTCCAGTCCGTATAGCTGACCTAATAATGGAAAAAGATAATTTTACCCATTTAGACAGGTCAGATTTAATTAAAAAATTATTCACTGGTAACTACATGTTTAAGAGAACTATAAAATAAAAGGAACGTGAAGAAAAGCTGCTCTTGGGTTAGTTAACAAGGAACTGGGATTATCTCCCATCTCAAGTTACCCCGGTGTGAGCAGAGACTGGCCTATGATAATTACCAGCTTCATAGTCTCTCTTTGTTTCTTCTTGGAAATCCGTGAATATTTCTTGCCTGAATTTCTTTTCTAGGCCATAGCTGTAAAATCTAAATAAGCATTCCAATCCGTACCTGTAACAGAACAGAGAGGTACAAAAATCTTATACATACGCTCCTTATTCCTCAGAAGGAAGCAAGTTTTCAGTCCCTCCTTGTATTTAAGTAAACGGATAGTCTCATTTCACCCTTCTCATAAAAAACCACTTCCTTTTCACATCAATTTTTAATCCACCTATTGTTCTGAAACATCTTCACAAATAATCAAAACAGCCTTTGGAAAATCAGGTTGGTCCCACGGTTTCAACCTGGGAACTACAGACACTATCCGCACATACAAGATGAAGACAAACACTTTCATGTTTTCAGTATGTTTGCGTACACAAACGGTTTCAACAAAAAACCCGTAGTGCGTCAGACCAAAAGTCAGCCTCACCCACCATCAGTGCAAAACCCAAAGGTCTTCCAGCTCCCGCACACCCCAGCACCAGGGAGTCTGGCTCAGTACTCAGTCACGCTCCGTCTTTGGCTGCCACACCGCCACCAGAGCTGCCTCAGCCTCTAGAGAGCTGGGACCTCCTCCTGTTCTGCATTCAGCTGCTGCCACCTCAGCCCCCTTTACAGCCTTCTGAAGTTTCTCCTGGTAAATGTATCCTTGGATAATTACCCTTGGATAATTACAGAGCAAGCAAGAGAGCTCAGAGCAGAGAGACGAGGTCTTATTAAAGCCACCTTTGCACCCTAGGGACTGTCACTCTGCAGTCTCAGACAACGTATCCGAACATCAGGATTTCCACAGCCAGTACTTCCTCACTTGGCACTCAAAACATGGGGCTACCTTGTCCCTTTGGCTTAAAGAAATAGAGGTGGGGGGAACTGGGTGAAAGGAAGGGAAAAATATCAAAGAGCTAAAGGGGCAGTGGTAATTTCCTTTGTGGCCGTTTTTCTGGTATTTTTGGAAAGCAAGAAGCAGTTTGAACAAGTCAAATAAGGTTAAGAATGTTTTCACCTACGGAAGGAACAATCTTCTGAGTGTTGGTGAGAATAGAGCTGACTGTTACGGTCAACAAGTTACAGGATTTTGTAGAATTCAGGACCGATTACAAGTCAGGAAATGCTGCACATTTAGCTATTTATCGGCAAAGCACAAATATCTATCAAACAGATTTTTGGTATTAAAACAACTTACTCAAACTGCTATTTTAAAGATTTACAAAGAGTCAAAACCAATACTAAAAATGCTTGCTTCAGATATACATAAAGTTCACAGTCATTAAAATGAAAGGCAAGACCTCAGTTTTTAAATTCCAGGAAAAAATGAATACCTGTAGTGTTCTTTTGCATCATCTAGAGCCAGTTGTTTGAATTCTTCATACATTTTCTTGTTAAAGTGATCTCTCAGAAAAAAGGACCAGAAACGAAAAAGTGTGTTCATTTCTTGGGACTGGCCAATTCCCAACCGTTTCCTCTCTGGAAGAAAAGAGAAAGGGGGGAAAAAAAAACACAAACAAACCGTATTTGTCACTTTTGAGCAGAATCTTTTCAAGTGCTTCTCCATTAGTAATACACACAAGATCTTCCAGTAATTTAAGTTTAAATTTGAGGGTAATTTTTTTTGTCAGGGAATGTAAAGTTAAATGGAAAGCAGAGTTCATAAAATAGAAGCATCAAATAAATTTTACTTTCCTTTCCCAAGAAAAATTAAGGATGAGGAACAATGCGGAGAAAACTGGTATCAAATGACACCTGGTAACTTCTACCTAAAATTTTAGGAAGCGCATTTAGCAGCTTACCCATTAGACACCTTCGACGATACTTGTGGTACACCTGTTGAGTAAAGCCATTTTCCTTTAACAGTTCGTGAGAAGGATGCTGAAATTTTGGAAGAGAATTTGGGGTACACCCGTAACTTCCTGCTATTGGAGCTCCTTCTGAAGGCGAAGCATTGGAACTGCTGAAGAAAAAAACCAAAACAATGTATTTCTGTCCTATAGACAGTGCTTTTCTAAATCAGTTTTCAACCATCCTGATCCATGCAAGAGCTGTCAGAATCGTACAGTCACCTGATGACCACTACAATGCATGCCTGGGGCCCCGGTCATCTGTTTTCTGGTGCGGCTCAAGAAAATCCGATTCCGTGCTAGTATGCCAAAACCCAGGCAGTTTTGGATGGTGGTAATTAAACATTACTGTAATGCCTGATTTTAAATGACCACTTAAAGGCAAAATCACTCAAGTGAACATCAGTACTTCAAGTAATATTACTGCTACTGTATCATGGATCAACAAACAACACTCTGACCATAGTCCGTCTAGCTGGCTTACTTCCAGATAGCCTTCTATTTGTATTCTGTGTTTTTGTCTTTCTTCATGGCTCTTTTCTTGCTTCCGCTGTATTTATAAATTGTTTTTTATCGCAGCCTATTTCTCCATTAGCAGTGAGAACTAATGACACTGGGAACAGATTTTGTACAACAACAAATTTACCTCACAGAGGAAGTTCTTGGCCTGTGGTCTCTGGAATCCATCACCCAACCAACGTGGCATTCTAAGGGAGGATTTGTACTGTGTCGTGTTTTTCTTTTTCTTGGAGTCTAAGAAAGTAAATGAAGTATTTATTTCCCCAATTTCCTTTCACTCTTTCTCTGCCTCTTAAAACAAAGCTCTAAAAATTTTGTATTCTATCTAACACATTATAAAGTCACGACACTCCAGTTTCATAACCTACAGATTAGTCTTATGTAAAAAAATAAAACCTTTAGATGTCACACTTTTTCAGCAAGGAATGTTACAGAGAAAACTCAGAAACCATTTTGTAAAAATCAAAAAGAATAAATATGATAAATATTTTGAAGATAAACAATAAAAAAGTACAAGCAATCATTTTTTTGCCTTTTCATGCTTGTTATATCGTATGCACAGACGTGAGTTTTATAGGCTTTTTCTGTTTTTAAAAAAAACCTATTATGTCGTTCCGTTTACCTTTACGTCAAGGGATCGTGCTTCCTTAACAACAGGGTAGAACCTGGGTGTTTTGTTGGGATCCTGTAGCCTCGGGGTGCGAGGTGTTCGTGGGGTGAAGCCAGGGTGAACACAGGGGGAATCTGGAACTGCTGTTGGCAGCGATCGAGCTATTGCTGCTGTTGGAGGTACTTCTACACTTGACAAATTACAAGCCAGCTCCTCTGCTAAATCTGTAGGGAGGAAGGAGAAAACATCCATGTTCAAAAGAAACTTAGCTCCCCTGGTATCTAGTACCTTAAAGGCCTGTTTCATTTCAAGTGAACTATGTCATCCCCAAAGGATGACCAAATTAACAAAAGCACTTGGTGCAGAAGCAGCACAAACTGCTCAAAACTATGAAATAATGTTTCAACCACGTCTTTGCTAGAAAATTTAAACCCACTGCTTTCTTACCTGCTTGTTCTTGTGTATCTATACTAGGAAAGTAATGGACAATAAACCTGGGTGAAAGCGTAACCACATTCTTGCTTTTTGGTGAGGTTGTGGGTTTAGTGAGCTGGTTTTCTTCAACTAGAAAGATGCTATTAGCACGTATCCTAGTAACTGCTAATACTACTACTATACCAGAAATACCTCAAAAGATAAGATTTGGACATGTGACTGCTCAGTAAGGTTATGATACAAGTAGTAAATTTTTCTAATCTCACTCCATTCTATCCCCGTTTCCCATGAAAATATTGGTTTCTAGAAAGTGTTTCCCATCACCAGCTATTGCTTTATACATTGTAAATGCCAAGTTACACAAAAAGCACTTGCTGTTGGTATGTGGTGACAACGAAATAGAACACTTGCCTATTGATGCTCATATATATGCTGAAAAGTACGAGTACCAGCTTCTTCTAATTCAATGGAAACCAGGCTACTGATGAACAGCTGACAATTTCAAAAATTAGCAAAGGAAAAGCCCTTCGGACTGCTGACTGAGCCAAAATTAAAATATTACGCAAGCAAAAAGAGCTAACACACCTACAAATTTGTTGCGTATTACAGATTCTAAAAACAAATATGTATTACTTACCTTTCCGTAATCCTGGAGGAACTTCTTGGGTTGGATCAGCAATTGGTTCCGGTGCAAGATTATCAAATTCTTCTTTACTAATGAGATTTAGCTTCTTAAAGTTCTCAATCTCTTGCTGAATTAAAGAAAGCAAATCGTAAACGCAAAGGACAATAATGGATATCATCCTAAGAAACAGGTGAATTTCACAGAAGAGTAAAGAAGCAAGCCAGAATTGACACACAACTACCTATACACAGATCTCTTTTAACAAAGATGGAAGGAGTCCCTAGCATGCATTATAAAAAAGTTGCCATGAACACTGCATATAACCTCACACAGCTCACACTGCACCTGCTAAAAGAAACAGTTACGCCAATAAATGGGCAAATGGATGCAGGTAAGGCCACCTACATGTGAATTTTCATAGACAAATCAGAAATAGAAATGACTGAGATCCTGCCCCTTGCCAAGCTCAAAACCATCCTTCTGCAGGAAGCGTGCCAAGGAAAGTCCTAGCAATTTAGGGGAGCAGAAGAGTCCCTGCTCCCTTCCTCAAGCTATATCTAAAGAAAAGCCAGTATTTGTAAATCAAGCATTCAGGTTTGGGGTTTCTTTTAATATTATTTTTTTACTATTGGTAGCTTAAACTGCCAAAGAACGGGATTTTCCAAGATATGTGGTAGCATCTCAAATCACTCATGCCCCTACTCAGCTGAAGGTGGGGTGGGAAGTGAACAAGTGCACGCTGTGTGTGAAAAGTCTTGTTGAAAAGAACGTAACAACCAAAAAGAAAACATTTTCTCTTGCTGTGTGCTATTTCTCACTGTCCTCTTCCAGTTTGCTGGTTTTCTTGGGTCATTTCCTTTGTAATAAAAACTCCACATTCTGAATTCTACCTTTACTTCTTGCTCTTATTCTCAACATTCATTTCTATCTTCGTCTGCTCTTTTTTTGTACCCACACAATTCATTTGTCCTCTAAGCTACTTCCCGACCCTCCACCTTTGCCCTTATGCACAGATAAAGCTCCTTCCCCTCACCACTTCGTGTTTAGGTAACTTTGCATTTCTGTACACGTAACATCTGCTACTAACACAGTGAGATTGCCTATAGACATGCCGCTCACTGGGCTTGCTCACGCAAAAGAAGGGGTTTCTTAATAAACCAAGAGCAGTACGTGACAGGAGTGTAGCGTGCCATGTTGACCTCTGCCTATGCAGTGCTGGACTTCAACTCATCTGCAATTTTACAGCTGCTTAGTATATTTTTTTAAATAATAATTAAATAAAAAATAAAAAAAATCACAAAGCTGACAATCTCCTTGCAAAGTTTTGGAAGACTCAAAGACAGGGGCCCATGTACAGGCTAGGAAATGAAAGGGTTTCTATAATAAAATAAGGTGTGCAATCCAAAGTTTCGTTTGCTCAGAGAGATATCATTTTAACAAGCTATAAGGCAAACAGAACCTGAAAATATAAAACTACTTTAAAATGACTATACTACCTTCCTCTCTTATTATCTTATCCCAGAAATGTGGCTTCTTCCCCTCTGATAGGGGCTTGGAAATGTTATGAAACAAGCTATTCATAGAACAAGAAAACACTGGAAAATTTGAATCATCTCCAAAATGTTAAAAATAGTTCTAAAAAAATATTAATTTAATGGTTTTGGTCAAATTTTTGACAAGCAAAACTTGCTGGGTTTGCTTTCAACTGTTTACAATATTATCAAAACAAAAAGAATTCAATATACCTGTTATTTCAACTACTGTGACTTTTCTTCAAAAGAGTGTAGCACTTTACAATTACATAGCAGATGGCTGAAATTAATTTTGGAACTGTTAGAACAGGCACGGTGTTCAGGTCAAAAATTAAGAAAGTTACCTTCATCATAGTGTCATTTTCAATCTGCTCCATCCACAAATCCTGTTCATAATAGTATAAGCCATCATTGATAACTTTAGCAAGTTCTGATGTAATTTTTGCACGGCATACGTGGTTGCCAGTACGATCTCCACCAGGATGTTTTCTTATATATGGTGGTGTCTGTGTTACAATCAAAATCTTGTTGACATCCTGATCATCAATTTCATAATCAGAATCACTGTCTGACCAGTCAGTAAATTTATTCTTCCGACCTCGAATTTGTTCCAACTCTTCATCAAACAAAAAATCAAGTTCTTCTTGTTCTTGTTCCTCTGCGGGTGGGGGCGGCTGCTGTTGATCTGATGTCTGATCAGGGACAGGAACGCTTTCCTAAGTTGGAAAAGGTAACGCATTTTATATTTTAATTGGATAGTGATTATCCAAATGGGAGACTAATAGAACATGATAGAATATTTTCACTAAACAGATGTACGGGAATTAGAAACAACACACCCACTTTCAGATGTGTAAGTAAATTACTGTTCTAAATAATTCTGCCACAAGCTTTTAAAACAATTCTCAATGCACATTACAATAAATTTTTCAATAATCAACAGGCACAACTGTCCCTCAGGAGAAAAAAAAAAAAACCAAACAGTATTTCCTTCTCACTATAGTAAGCTTTGGATCGGGATTTTAAATGCACTTAGTTTTTCTAGGTCTGGTAGAGTGAGAAGTACCCACACTAACTGTATTGCATTATCAAGCGTCACATACGTTGAGATGTGAAAAATCTTGTTTTACAGTACAATCTGAAAGTTGGCTGGTTTTGCATTTGTTTATTTAAACATAACTTAAAGGTTTTTGATTTTACCTTTAGTTTGACCGTGGATGTTCGATGCCTCTTCTTCACTTCTATCCAAGGTTCAGAGTCCAAATCAGGCAAACTTGTAGACAATCCTTTAGGCATTGTCTGAAAATTACTTGTTTCGGTGTTCTCCTTTGGACTCAGCGGACTTCCCATTCTGGGAGAACTTGGTGCAGACTCTAGCAGTGGAAAAGAGTGGTTCAGTTCCTGTTGGGGGTTGTTTTGGTTTGGTTTTGTTGTTCTTTGGTTCTTTTCTAATTTTTTCACTACTCTTTCTTTTAACCACAGCTACCATTTTTCTGCCTCCCTGGTCAAATATACCACTGATAAGCAGAATTTCTTTTCATTTTTAGGAGACAGCTTATCACAGTTCACTCAATATTTTAGGAAAAGATCAATTCTAGCAGCTTATTTACGTGGAAAGTTTCTAACAGTCGGAGAGAAATTATATGTTATTCAGAAAACAAAAGCAGCATCATTAGGGACATGTTTTCTCAACACCATCTTCCAGCTCACGGACAGGTCCCTAACTCAGTCTTCATTCTTCTCATTTAATTCCAGCCAACATTTTAGTAAAAGATTTTCTTGCCAAGGGCTGTCAGCGAACCAAGCCACATCCTTATTAATAATGTGAATGAGATCCCTATCCCAAACCAGGATGGACCAAATAAAGAGTTAACTTTCATCTGCTACAAAAATGAAGCAGATCTTATGACTAATGTAAGATTACCATTACTACTTCTACTACTACTAAAAGACTGCAGTTGATCATAGTATATTCTGGAGAACGGTGACAGCCGTAACACATACGAGACATTTTTATCCACTCCACATGAGCCATGCCAGCCATGTGACTTGGCAACTGCAAGGCTGACAGGCATATCAGCTGAATAAACTGTTACCAAATGTACAACTTCTATTATGAAATCAGTATCAAGAGGCAAACTTCCTAAGCTAGATAGACAGTCCTAAACTTATGTTCCTATAAAATAAATCCTTTACCAGCATGCGAGCCAAAAATTTGGCCTGGTATGAATTCTGGACAATTAATGAGCCGAGAAAAGTCAGTCGGTGGCAGACTGCATGGAGGAGGACCTGGAATTGGCCACTTTTCCGGATCAACCCTTTTTCTTATCCTCTGATCCACAGTTTCAACTTCTGTGCTGTCCTTTAGGGCCTGTGTGATAAGCATATCATAACTTTAAAAACTTTACATATCTACTACCATACAAAAAAGAAAAAAAACCCACAAACTTGGCCATTTATAGCCTCTCTATAAAATCCTTCTCATTGCAAACAGAAATCTTTAACTTCATAGCACTGACTTCAAACGGCAGTACAAAATTAACCAAGCAACTTTCTACATATGTACTTCTGAATTACTTTACCTCCAAAATAAGTGCAGCATTTGTAGTCAGAGCTTGCATCCGACGGAAGCTAGCAATCAACGAAACAGGCAGAAATCCTTGTTGGTCCATCTTTCTCCTCAGAAAGAAGTCTCTTTCCAAATTTTCTGTGCTGAAATAATACTCACTGTGGAAAGAAATATACAAATATAAGCCTATTATAGGCTAATGAAAATCCTAAAATAGCAACTTAGAGATTCCTTGTTAAAGTCTTCCATTAAAAACAGAGCATACTTTGTCATCAACAAAATCATTCTTTCAACAGGTATATCACTATAAGCACGACTTACAGAACAGCATGCATGCTCGACATGTTAAGAAAGACTTAGGATCCAGTACAGTAGATAGGGGTACAAATCAAAGCCTTGTTACATTTGCATATATGAACTGCATAAGGAAAAACTATGCTCAGTTTTTCTTTCACCCATCCCCTCCCTTATTACTTACATGAACAGAAGGGAACAACATTCTCTTAGCCACCATATAGATGAAGGACAACTACTGCTTACAGTCAGGGTATAAGTTATTTCCCACACAGCAGTATCAGTGCACCTTCATCCTGAACTGTATCTTTTCTTTTCCCAGTTTCCAGTATATTAGAAGGTTTAAGTATCCTATCTGAGTGTTGAGGCACATACATGTACTCTGAATCATTACTTCAAGCATGCTTGTGGGAAGATGAGAAAACAAAAATAGTGATGTTGTATTTGTCGTGAAACTCTACCAAAAGGCACAACAGCTCATGGAGAAAGGTAAAGTCTAAAAGAAGAGATGATGTTTAGTGGGTAAAGAGAAGAGGGACAACGACCATTTCAGGAATCTGACAATACCACAGAACAAGAGAGACAAGGGACAAAGAAATAGCAGAAAGACAAATCTCCTTAAACAATGAAGCTGGTCTGTGAAATGATCAGGGTGTCAACTTAGTGAACAGAAAAAGTAAAGAATTCAAATCATGATCTGTCACACAAAGCAAGGGAACAAGAAAACATCCTACAAAAAAAGAATGGACACCCCCCCCCCAGTCGAATCATGACGACTAGAATCTAGGCCTTTCACAGAGTTTACACATCAAACCATGATTTTGCATATTACATCCAAGGAATACAACTCCTCACCAGGTTCAGGAAAATGTAGGTAGCGAAATAGTTAATGGAGAGCAATTAAAACTCTATGACACAAAAATAGAGGTAGTGCAAAAATAAAACAAGAGAGCGTTAAAATGCTGAGAAAAAAGCGCCACATGCAAACGTAAATAAAGTTGATTCTAATTTCAACAAAATATAAAATGCCAAGTGTCTCCACGGAAGTTGGGATCAAGGCCAAAGTTACCAAGAGGAGAGGACTCTGATGCCATCATTGACCCAAGGAGAAGCTTGATACCATTTCTTTTTCTAATTTTTGGTAGCTAAAGAAATTCAAAGCAAAAGCTCTCTATATGTAACACTCAGCTCCAAGACAGAATGAATATAAAGTCTCAAAGTTGGACAATAAGACATACGACAAATGAAAACACTGCCATTACATCAGAGCAAACAGAAGAGAATAAGGCTTTCGGAGAATTAAGCTTTTACTCAGAGCTAAAAGTAAACTGATCAGTGAAGCAACTGTGCACAAAAAGAAGGTTTCTTTCAAGAATATTCTATTTACTGTTCTGAACTGCTACATTTCTTCTCCCCTCCCAATCTAGAAGATAAGCAAGCACAAAAGCCATATATCAACATTTTACTAATGTTACCTTTACAGTCATACAGTAAAGGTAAAATCTTGTAACGATTCACCTAGTTAAAAATTCCACAAGCAGAAATGGACAATGACTGAACTTGACTCAAACTGCCTCACTTGATGTCCATCACTCTAGAAAAAGGAATGTGAAAGACCATTAATGATAAATGAAGACAACGCACAAGTTTGCTCCAAGTAGAGGGACAAGCCTAAACACACACCCCCACTCCAGCTTTTCTTTCTCATTTTCCTCAGAGTCCCTTTGCTTATCCTTGAATTGGTGCAGACTTGGATGCATGTCTGAACTTTTCTCTCTTTCTTTATCTTGTAAAGAAAGAGGACTTTAAATAGAATTCTACTGCATGTTGTAGACCGAGGAGCTGCTAAGTGCTGAAACTTTTCAGGCTGACAACTTCGGCCTGTAATTAAAAATGTTAAAGATATTCTCATATGTACCACAAACATTACTCTCTCTTGTACATCAATGTGGTTCTTGGGACAAGCATAAACTGCTCGACAGCAGTGTATTTCTTACTGTAATTACACACCAACTCAGTTGGACACAGCCTCTAAGATTTTTCCCTATTAAGCAGGTAAACTGTTTGAAAATTCATCAATTCACTAGGTTGCAAACCAATCTCACTTCTCTAATATATCCTGATTTATCTTGGACTCTATAAGGAACTCCAAGACCTAAGTCCTGTGTAGCTTTATTCTGTATATACTTCCTTCTTTGGCATAATAACTTTAATATTTTATAACTAAATTATGAAAGGCAGACAAAACTATCCCCATTCAGAAGCTAATAATCTGCAATTGATGAATAAAATTTGTTTCCCATCGTTTTTAATGTGATAAAAGAAGTTAACAGATAAAAACCACCTTTTTTTTTTCTTTTTTAAGGAGCATAAAACTAGCAAAGTTACGTTCTAAACCTGCTCAAGAATCTCCCTCTCTCTCATGGAAAGCAAACTCCATAATCAAACTGCCTTAGGAGTTCATATCAGACAAGCAACCAATGGCTCTGGTTAGCCAGCCATGCCAAGTCTTCTATTGACACCTGCCAACCTCTTGTTGCTAAAATAAAATACAAATATAACCAGAAGTCAGATGTGACCAATGCTGTAACTGACATTTTTCTCAGCAGAGGGGGACATCACCATGTCCTACCTTAGAAGGTCTGGATTCTACACTGCATGCCCAGAAATCTGGCCAACAGTGGAGTGTCTGTGCTCCTCCCTCACTTGTCTGAGGACAGTGCAGGCCGATTATCCTGACATGGGGGTACATGTCCACTGTCAGGTCTCATAGGGGCCTGGCAGCAAGAGTAACAAAAAAGACTGCAATAGAAGTTTTGAAGTTGATAGCCACATGCCAGATACTTTCTGCCCTTAAAGAGGCTTTTTTCTTCCTTTTTGCGTCAACTGTAACAAAAGAAGCAAGAATACAATAAGCAAGTTGCTTTATGGAATACAAGGGCAATCAAAAACCACCACAAAGGCATCGCAGAGAAATGCCGTTGCAAGTACAGAAGATGAAATATCTGCCAGTGGTGGAAACTGTCTCTTTAAAAATGAACTAGTGGTTTCCAGGCCCTTTTTGACTTGTCTCCTGGTGATAATCAGTCTTCCAGATGGTTTCTCATTGCCTAATGGTGTACACGAGAAAGTAAACATTTCAGATTATTGAAAAATCAAGTATCATTGCAAAACTACTCTCTTTCAGTTAAATGTTTCAGATGAAACGCTCTGAAAACATAAAACTAGCAAGACTTCTCAAAGTGAAATTGAGCGCAAATAAGGGAAACGTCTAGCTACATCACCCAAGAAGAGCTTTATAGGCAAACAGACCAACAGTACTCAAAAGCACAAGCTCAGAGACATCCATATCTCAATTACATGACAACATAAAAAGAGGGCTATGTACCATAAATAAAGCAGGTATACGAGTTAGAGCCAGACTACAGCACAAGATGCAGCACAGCTTCCTTAAAATTCCTCCCCATCACTCAAGTTTTTCCACCCCACTAATGAATAAATTCAAACTGACACTGCTAATGGTCAAATCAAAAAGTTAAATTGAAATGCCTTCATCTCCATCTTTATATGGATAATAAGGATTAAGCACTGTTTGCAATGGATTATTTTATCTTAACTAGATCTCTAAAAATATTTCTACATTAAAAAAATCTACTTACATTTGATGTTTTATATATTCTTTGAGAAGTGCTTCATCCACAGAATACATCTGCACTCCAGTTCCATCACCATAGTAATACATCACACTAGCATTAAACTCGGGTTGAAATACTTGGTCAGTTCCTTCACCATACAGCTCTTGATAACCAACTGAATATTCAAAGTTCACTTCAAAATAAAGCAGAACATAAAAGAAAGATGATGAAAAATATTAAGTCCAGCACACAAATATTTTAAGGCATGATACACACTGCTATTTTACTGTTGGTTTTCAGCACCTGATTTTAAGAAGACTCAAGCTACTTAATATAATTAAGTTACAGGATACGTTTTTTGAGACAACTCTTACTTGACGTGCAAACAAGAACATTATAAACATAGTTTTTAAATTTTTTGCTAAGCATCTACTTCTTTGCATACTTCTAGGGTTTCCTCTGCCTCGTCCTCTTCCTCTGCCTCGTCCTCTTCCCCTGCCTCTGGAGAATCCTCGAACATTGCCACCCTCGCTTCTCACGCTGCACACTTCATCATGATCATCTCTCTTTTCTCTATCACGACGCCAATCTTTGAGAGGAAAAAAGCATAATACTTGCAATCATAATTAAATACCACAGTGCCAAAAAGTCTCTTGTAACACAGAGTTCTCAGCTTGTGCCCAGGCGATCCACTGACTCAGTCATGCCGGCTGAAGCAGAAGGTCAGATCTGAAGCTGCAAGGGTGAAACCGAAAGGTTTGCCCAGCCATGCCTGAGGGTGAGTCGCACAGAAGCTGTTAGCAATAAAAAAGAGCGAATGGGCTTGACTGGCAGTCAATCTCAAATGCTTCTGAAGCAACTGGACGCTGGTGCCAGCTCAGGGATCACAGTAACTATGATCGGCTTGGGAAGGGAAGGAACGATCATGCAATTCTCCTTCCAGGCATGATAATACTCTCTCCTCCCCTGGGCAACTCCCAGTACCTAGAGAGAGCTAGGAAGAGTTGTTGTTAGCTCTTGATGATCCTGCTGGGGGTGGGATTTCCACAGCAATGGCTCTCTGGAGCCTCCCATTTTTGCCAGAAGCACCAGCCTACCGTTCCCCTGACTCTGGCCATTTAACAGCAATCATTTATTCTCTGCTGGTCGTGCCCCAAACTGAGCTTTTAAGTTAAGGATCCCCTTTCGATAACACATGCAAATCTAAGATAAATCTTTAAGAATCTACATAAGGTTTTCATATAAATATGTGGTCTGCACATAGCAAAAGACAGCGAGAGAAGCAGAAGAAGAAAGGAAAGCAAGCAGGTCCAAACCAGACCACAAAGAACCTTGGCTCCGCTCACCCCAAAACTTAAGAACAGGTGTAATTTTCACTTTATACATGGAGCCCTCTCTCATACCATTTCTTTCTCTTTTCCTAACAGCGTCAGACACTTCCATCTTCAGACAGTCACCCTTGCTTAAAGTTTCTTCAAGTTGTAAGTGGACAGTCTTCCAGATGCTGAGGGACCTCTTTGTCAGAGGAATGCCTGGGGACACAGCCCCTACTTGATCAAATTGAGAGTTGCTAAATTTGACAAAGGACTGACTAAAGAGATGATTCTTTGTTCTTGTTTTACTAGCAACTATTTTTAACGAGCCCTACAACAAAATATGCATGCTCGTACATTCAAGTTCCTGTACGTTATTTTCTGTCAAATAAGACTCTGAATTTATGAATATCATCATCTGGATGTGTCTCTCCCACTGGGAATTTGAACTTTAGCCTTCACACTTGCTGCCCTCAACCTTAGAAATCCCAAATGCATAGGCATTATTTGAACTATTTCCCCCTATTTCAGTTTCCTTTTTGCACTCTGAGAGTACACGTGGCTCAGACACATGCAAAAGTCCTACACGTAACATCTTCACGAGCTAGGGTTATATTTAAGCCTGAAACAAGTTTTTTATTTAAACAGCCAATGTTCCTGAAGAGCAAGAGATGTTTTATGTTCTCTCATACTGAAACTGGTCCTGAATCACTAGAGCCTTGAGGTAGAGCTCATGATACACGTTTCTGGTCATTTGTCCATCCTGAGGAATAATTGCTGAAGAAAGTGACACGCTGGTAAAAATATTCCCCCTGCCCCTGTCCGCTCCTCAGGCATCCAGATCAAACTCTTAAATCTATGTTCCTAAAATGACTTTGTAAGCAAATCTCATCTCAGTAGCATCCAGCACCTATTACAATGAGCAAACATTTAAATTGTTAACGTATATTGTGATTTTAAAACTTAAATGCAAATACATAAACCAAAGAGTTACACTCAGCCTAAGATTTCTGCTATCTGACAAGCTGTACAGAACACCTGAGGACCAGAAGCAGTACCAGCTGCAGTGCATTTCTCCCTCTGTTGTGCTAGTACAAGTTTTTGCATGGCCATGCTGAGAAACAGGTCAGGGAACTGAGGGCATTGATCCAACTTAAAGGAAAAAAACAACATCAGTAGAATTGCCAAAGCAGAGTTCAAAGTGTAGGTGCACAAGCAATTGCTCTGGTAGCAAGAAGCTGCAGGAATAGCAGTCGAGCAGGACAAAGCAACCACCTTATGAGAATATTTCCAAACTTTCTACATCGTAAAGCTGTGGCCCAAGACTCTGTAGGGAGCCATGAAGAGAAAAATATATGCCGCTCTGATTCACCAGCAGAGCACCAGCACACGCTGTAAAGATAGGCTGTTTCCAAACTCAGTTACTCAGCAGAATCAGTGATTGAGACATTACAACGCTGATCAATTTGTGAGGAGGTTAAAAAAAAAATCTGACAGTAAACTTTTAAACAAAACTTTCTGATTTAAAATCTGTTAAACTTCAGTACAATTTTTTTTTTTCTGGTTATTGGCAATTATTAACACTAGGCTTGACTTAGTATAGGCAAAGTCAAGTTTCCAACACAAACTGCCAATCTAATGCCTACTCACATGGCATTATACTTTATTTGCCACAAACAGAAAGACCCTGAGATTGAAACCCACTTACTTCTTGTCTCATTCCGTCTGTTGTTATGAGGTATTAACTTGTTTGTTTCCAGCAGAAATCTTGAGCTAGTTCGAGAGCCTGGTCTTTCTTGACTGTCTGACCTTACATCGTCCAAGTGAAGTGGCACCCACTTCTGCTTGTTACCTTGAAAAGTTAATACTATGTGAGGTTTCAGCTCCTGAAAAGATTCTATCGATTTTTTTCTTGTAGAACTAGTAACAGTTAATGTCAAAGTTTAAAAACTGGAAGAAGTTTAACATTGAAATTTTAAGACATGATGAATGACTAAACAATGATAAATGTAGTAAACAGGAATTTCTCAAACTGAAAGGCAACCTTACCTACGCTTTAAACATATGAAAGGAAGGTAAGCATTTGCATTCAATGAATTTTTGATGTATGCTCCATTACCGAGAATTTATAGCTACGTAAGTGTAAAATATATACATTAAATTCATTACTATATAATTTCACAACTTACATATGAAACTTAAAGGTAAAAAATAACACATCAAGTTAACCACCAAAATAAAGACTTCAATCACAAACCACAAAAATTTTCCTGAGAATTCAGCTGTGGTACTGTATTTTTACCTGGAGATACTCAAATTAAGTTCATTCGTGTGTATCAAAAATCATTAGCAAAGCTGTCTTTTGTTGTAGGCTGGCCTAAAATATCCACTAACCATTTATTTAATGATAATATTTTCTGTTCTATACTTCATTGGTATTGTGGGCTTCATACCTTTGTAGCCAAGAAATATAAGCAAATACATAAAATGCATTATCCACACTGGGCTGAGGGGAATAGGTCGTACCTGTGGAATGCTTTGCTTTAAATTTCCACTTAGACTGAAAAAATTAAAAACAATAAAGGATTTGTTTTTAAACATATAGATAGGAAGATTAACCAATCTAAATAACAAAGGTCTTTAGGATCTGAAGAAACATCAGCAGGGAAGCAAGAAAAAAACCAAAAACCAAACCAGCTGATGGCAGCAGTATCTTAAAACTCTCTCAGCTGTTTCTCCAGCCTACTCAAGTCTAAAGACCAAATGAGATACGGGTTTGTTTCTTATTTTTAATGTAATAGATTGGATCAAAAGGAAATGAATAACCTGGTTTAGTTTCCAAGTGATCACTTCAAAGCATAAGCTAATAGTAAAACTTGAAAATTAAAATGTTACTATATATAGTGACACGCACATATATATGAAGTTAAATTAACATAACACTATCTACTTAATGAAATGAAGATGTGAGAGACAGTAATGGTTTGTACAGTCATGCTAAAATTTTCCAGAAACTGCCAGAGCTCCATGGACCATCAGTAGGACATGAGCTGCTTTTTCCCCAGAATTCCTGTTTGACTGAACAGAACACTCCAAAACCTGAGACAGGAAGCCTGTTTTAAGCTTCCTAGCAGAAAGCAATATATCCTGTTATCACCTAGAAAATGCAAAACATAAAAAGTTTCATCAAGTCATTCAATTGGAATTAATGTCACTCTATCAATGGTGACTTACTGCACTGTACATAGTGTCCAGACTGACCTTTTTTCCTTTGGTTATTAGTTTGAGCTTCATCTTCGCTAATATTATCTCCTGGACCATCTGGCTTTGCCTCCGGGTTGTCCTTGATTCCATTATTGCTTTTTTGATCAGATTTCTCCTCCTTTTCTCTTCTGTTTGTTGGCTTCTTACTGTGACTTACAGTCTTACACTGCAAGAGATACTGGCAATTATTTCTGACACTACAGCTGCTGATAGCAAAAGGTATAAATTTACCTATTAAAATTCCTTTATCATTACCTGTTCTCAACCTCTTCAGTAGGGTAAGTTTTAAGAACTGTGTTATTTTGTAAAGTCTCATTTTAAATAGTTTCTGCTAACTTGGCAAGACTATAAAAAGAAAGTTTTTGTCTATTTGTTTTTTTAACTGAAGATATAGAACTGTGGAATGCACAATAATCATGTTGCAATATCTCAGGGTTGAAATTTATTCCATAGAAAAGAAAGAAATATTACTCATCAGTATCTACCGTTCAGACTGATTATCTTTAAAAAGCTGTGCTTACAGAGTACTGAATGGTAAATCAGAAATTCCCATGATGCTGTTTAATCTCAACAGCATGCCAAATGTTCATGTAAACTGTAAGGAGGCATAGGTCTTAACTCCGAAAATTCTGTTCCACTAAATCAGAACACAAACCAAAGATCAAAGGATGTGGAGGTGTATGATTACAGATTTATTTTTTCCCCACATTAGAATATGGCATTTACTGGGAACTGCGGGCCTTTGAATAGTGCCAGCATCTTGCAAATCATCACTTCTTGGAAATCCCACAGAATAACATGTTTCAAAGAAGGCAAAATGAACAGCATTTTAGTGAATACCAGAAAGTTTTGTTTTTCCCCAGTATCAATACAGGCTGGGGGATGAAGGGATTGAGAGCAGCCCTGTGGAGAAGGACTTGGGGTCTTGGCTGATGAGAAGCTGGACATGAGCCAGCAATGCATGCTCGCAGCCCAGAAAGCCAACCGTATCCTGGGCTGCATCAAAAGCAGCGCGGCCAGCAGGGCAAGTGAGGCAGTTCTGCCCCTCTACTCCACTCTGGTGAGACCCCACCTGGAGTACTGTGTCCAACTCTGGAGCCCCCAACACAAGAAGGACATGGACCTGTTGGAGTGAGTCCAGAGGAGGCCACAAAGACGATCAGAGGGCTGGAGCACCTCTGCTAGGAAGACAGGCTGAGAGAGTTGGGGTTGTTCAGCCTGGAGAAGAGAAGGCTCTAAGCAGACCTTATAGCAGCCTTTCTGTACTTAAAGGGGGCCGACAGGAAAGATGGGAGCAGACTTTTTAGTAGGGCCTTAGTGATAGGACAAGGGGTAATAGTTTTAAACTGAAAGAGGGTAGATTCAGACTAGATATAGGAAGAAATTTTTCACTATGAGGGTGGTGAAACACTGGCACAGGTTGCCCAGAGGGGTGGCAGATCCCCCATCCCTGGAAACATTCAAGGTCAGGTTGGACAGGGCTCTGAGCAACCTGATCTAGTCGAAGATGTCCCTGCTCATTGCAGGGGGGTTGGACTAGGTGACCTTTAAAGGTCCCTTCCAACCCAAATCATCCTATGATCAGATATAATATCTACCTTCAAAATTAAGATTCACAGACACTTCTGCCAAACAGGAAGAATACTCCTATGTTGTGGAGTTAGCTTTGAACCTGCTGGAGTACACACAGCAGATACTGCAGTACAGAGCCATTATTAATTTCAATGCAAAGCCTTCCCTTAGACAAATCAATTGAGATTAAAAACAAACTAAATGTTATTTGATTTAACAGACACTGCATGAATTTATGTACTAAAATTCTCGCATACTTAAGTCAGCAAAAGGTTAATTAACATCCATGCAATACAATCTAGACCATCTGGCCAACCAAAAATTCTTTTAAATAATACTCTTAAAGCAACCTATTTCCTACAGAAAGCATCAAATGTGTATATTCTTATGAAACACTACAGACGTATCTCTCATCTACTCTGATTAATACTGTACAGACATCATTAATCTTATCAAAATATGACCTAATAACCAAGTAGATGACAAAGACCTGCAGTACTAAAGAGAATGCAAAAGATACGGGTGCATGTCTTCTTAGGTCACTAAAATCAGTGCTTCCAAAAAAAAAGAAAAAGAGATGCTAAAATAAGCATATTCTAGATTTAATCACAAATCAACATTAGCATTTACAAATATTATTAAAGGATGTCAAATTTAATCCTTTTAATGATATTCAATCTCTCGCACCTAAGCTCAACAGAGCCTCTCCTTCACTGAGCATCAGAACATGATAGAAAATATCATTATTTTTCAAACACAGTTACAAGAGTTTCTCTGCACTGTATCTCATATGTTACAACACTAGTCTCTGAAAAGTTACAAACAAAGAGTACTGCATAGAGGAACTGACCACATAATCTTCAAGAACAGCACTTTTGAGTTATTAGACTGTAGCAAACGAAGAGGCTGTGCACCTGAGGTATAAAAAGCACATGTGAAATTAACTCTGATCTGATGAGTAACTAAGGGAAGAGTACGATGCACAGCCGAGAGTTATACACCTCTAATGCCACCAGATAAATTGGCAGTTTTAGGATGCAAGTCATGCATCCTTCATGATATTGTTAAATACATCACCACTGTCTCCTTCTGAAGTGGCAACCTCTTCCATTCACACCTCAGCAACTGACAGGAATATTGATGACACAGAAACTTAGAAATACTTTTTAAATAAAACAAAAAAACCCCAATCAAATCAAGGATCTTGTATAAATCCTAAACCATGATGGGATGTATGCATACACTAAAGTACTCTAACTGGTATGTGAGCAACCGAACGAGCTAAATTAATTTATTGGCATATAATCTATGCAGGTTTTACAGATTTTTCTAGCAATCTCAAAGATTTTCTTTGAGATCCTGTAGAACAAGCTACTAGGAGGCAAACTCTACCTAGCAGTAAGCATAATGCTGTGTCAAATCTACAGACATCTGTAATTTTGACCTGCAACACTAAAAGCCTGGTTAGACACCTGAAAATGTTTTGTTGCTGACATAAACAACAAAGTTACGACAATCAGTTGAGAGAGAAAGGAGGGTGTTAGAAACTGAGCCCTCGGGACAAATGATTTACGCCAAACTACCTTAATACTTTTTTTCAGTTTTCATTTGGACACTTTCAATTGTACAATGCACA
>NW_009649940.1:2585642-2594997 GCF_000708025.1 Charadrius vociferus
TGCTGAACCCACCCCTTCTGGTTTCCCTCACCAAGAGAACAGTAAGAGCATCACAGGGGTGCTGTAGAACTAAAGCAAAGAGCAAAACAGCACCTCATATCTTGCAATAATCTGTGTTCTGTTCTTGTTTTAAATAGCATAAAAGAGGTGTAAGATATATTGTTCACTTTTTCCTTGAGATAAAGTGAAAGGAAGATAATCTGATGGAATAGATGTTAAGTAAATGTCCGGCAAGGAGAAAATATATCAGAGAAATAGGGCAAGGATAACTAAGTTGTCCTAAGACAACCTGCACACAGCATTCTGAGCCACAAGGGAGGGCAGCACGCTCACAACCCCAAAGACCTCATCTGTGCATAAACATCCCAGTAAGTAGAAAAGGGAAATATAAGTTTTAATGTAAATATGGCACATTTTTACCTACATGTCCATGGCACACCACTAATGATAAATGGAGTGTACGTGTGTGGGCTTGTGAAGGGTTCAGAAATCCCAATACCAGTGCAGACAGTTAAGCACAGACCACTAACCTGAATTATTTCTGCTGAATTATTTCAGAAAAAAAATCTGCTGAAACCCTACAACACCCAGAGCACATTCTGGGGGGAATGGTACTAAGCAGAAAAGTCAATATGTCTTTTAAAAAATAACACTGAAGATAACAAAGGCTACTTACTTCATTGTTTGCTATTTCGCTTGGTGTTGGCCAGTTTGCGATATCACCAAAATCACCAGCCTGCAAAGATGACAAACAGTTTATACTACTTCCTAGATTTAGTCCTCCTTAATACATGGAAGATGTCAGTCATGACTGAGATGGCCAGAGTACTGCTTTGAGCAGAACTGTTAGAAGTAACAATTTTTAAAAACTATGAAATACAACAGAAAACAAACTCACAACCTTTGAAAACAGAATATGATCGACTGTAGAAACGACTATTCACGACAGTTACATCTAAATCAAGGTCCAATACATTTTAGTTTGTAATTAGTATAAGTGTCTAAAGAATGCCTTCATGAATATTTCAAGTGGGAACAACCAAGAAAAGACAGCAAGCAAGCAAAAGTTTCTAGATTCTATTATAAAACAAACCAAGAGGGCTTATGACTTTTGAGCACACAGAAGAGAATTGTCAGATTAAATGTTGTCTTACACATAGCTTCCTATGCAATTTAAAGGTATATACTGCTTAGAAGTCTTTTAGCTTTTAGACCTTTGAGCACAGGTACTATCCAACCTAAAAAGGTGTAGCTGTGCAAAATTTCAATAAAAGGATTCAGTGTCCCCTGTTGTCATAATGATAATTTTATAACAGCACATAAAGCACACACAACACATTAATATGCAAAAAGGATTTCAAAAACCCATCTAGCATCACTTGTGCTCAAGTGATGTTGGTTTTTTGCAGCCCCTCCACATTTTTATATAATCCCATTGCTTTTTGAAACAAAAGTGCATTTCCTTATCCCTCATACATGCACCACTTTAGTACCCCTCGAATTTTAAATTTCCCTTCCTTTTTTACTTTTTTCTGTCTGCAAAATTAACCATTACTAAGGGAGAACATAACACTTCTGCTTGTAACTTCAAAATACCTTGCTATCTTTTTATTTTAGTAATATCAGCTATTTACCATACAGAATATTTACAGCCAGAAATGACTTCATTTTCCTACCACACTATCAGCTGAGCTAAATGCCAGTTTAGATTAACAGGTTAGATTAACTGGGATTTCTAACACAATCAGTCCAGTAACTCATAGCTAAATGTCCTTCTGGCAAATACAAACCTTGCTGGATTTCCTTGTCCTGGGTTTCGCTGCTTTTATAACTTTAGTGGAATTTTGCAGTTCTGAAAAGGAAGAAAAATATTTTCAGGTGAAGAATTAGACTGCACTTTAAAAGAGGAAGGGAAGTATACCTTAACAACTCTGTTTAACTATCTATCATACTACACCAATGTTTTACTGAGGCCTTGGTATTGAAGTCAATGAACAGGTAACTAATAGTACATGACACTGAAAAACTCACCTTCCTAGTAAGTGTAAATAATCTTGAAAACCACGTTTACAAGATACTGTATAACACAGCATTTAAGCATTTGCTCAGCTATAATGAAAAAGCTGGTATCTTAACCTAAGAAGCAGCAAAGAAAATGAGCCCCTTTAAAATGTTATCCTCCTTTAAAATGTTATATAGCATCTAATAAGATGCTATATTTATAAGACAGAATTAATTTACAAAATCTATCCTTATGGAAGTATGAAAAAAACATAGATGCAACTACTTATTCACAAATTCCTAGTAATTTCCTTTTATAAGCAATTACTCAAATGCCAAATAAAATTTAGCCATATTGCTCATAATCAAGCCAAAGCAATGAAAAAAAATACAAGGAAAGGTGAAAAGAGAAAACGACTATAAGAACTACATTGAGACTAATAAATTTTAATGCCCGAATTCCACAATGGATATGTTTATGATAAATATGAGCATCTGCAATGAAGCTGACACTTAGACATTTTCAGAACCATCCTGAGTCAAGACCTAAATGATGATCCCATCTGATCTGCCAAGCAAGATTCCATTATACTTCCACCGGTAATATTTGCCAGGAATTAATAAACAAATTGGAAATAACTCTCTCCTTTATGGCAACATTATTGAGCCTAGGGCTCAATAGGGTCAAGGATCAATAACCTACGTTGAAAAAAACCTCTAGTTAGACTTACTAAGTCTTTTAATACATGTGCACTTACCCCTCTGCATATAAATACAATTTTCTTATTCTGTGCTATTTTTCCTGACCCATCTTAATTGTGTTCTACTTTTTGCATCGGGAATTTAGGGGAAAAAACCCACTAGTATTAGGCAATTTTTCTTGGAGATTAGAATTGAGACAGAGGAAACCACCTCATAATTTCTTTTGTTAACCCCTGGTTCGGTTCCCCAGCACGTATTTTCCCCTAGAGAAGTGGTCACAACCTTTCCTTGAAACTTCTCATTCAGTATTTCATTGCCAGACAAACTTGAAACATTGAACATGACTGAAATCACTAGTGGATTATTATTTCATACAGGGATAACATCACCTCCTCAACCATTATCTCTTTCACATCCAGTGACTAATCTTCCTTATCGCAGCTTCACACTGGGAACCCCACCCTCGCGCCCCAGTGACTCTGAAAACCCTCTCTGTCTGCTTCCTGGAATATACTGTAAACGTTAGAAGCATAAACTAATGTAGACTCCATATTCCACTGTAAATTATATTAATACTGCTGCATACAACTTGCACATCACACAAGACGTGAATTCATTGAATCCTGATAGGCCTGTGACCTTTGCCACACCGTTTACCAGCAGGTTTTACCCTCTCCTACAGATCTGCTTTTTAAAACAAAAACAAAACACACACCCCCCAACTGTGTCTTTCTTGTTATTCAGCCTCAATTAACTTCAGACTGAGAGCTTGCAGAAGCACACAGTGACTGTGCAATCCTAATTTTTACTTGTCATTCAATAATAAACTAATTGCCCTTTACAAAACAAGACAAGCAGCTGTAGAGGTGGAGTAGCAAACAAATTTGTAATTTTCTCCAACAAAACTACCAATTATCTGTAAAGGTAAACTGACGTCCCACAGCATTTGTCCTCCAGTAGTCTGTAAACACACCTCTCTCTTTAGCTGTTCAATTACCTTACTGAAGCCCTTTTTCCATCTCACAGCACTTTTACTTAAATTGCTGCTGAAGGACTGCTCTGCCAGAACTTCTACTCTGTGTGTCACCAGGGCGTAGCAAGGCATTCAAAAATAAAAGACTGAATGTCGCTACACTATCTTAGTCATGGGATATTATTCCAGGCGGCAGGAGAGGCTATCCGAGTCGAGCAGAATGAGACCCAACTCGTTTTAAGGATTCGCTCTTATCTGTATGTAGCAATCCAAGACTCGAAAGATGCATTTGCACACTAAATGAAAAGAAAATGAGTACTGGGCAACAAGCTGCCTAGTTGATCATGCCCTTTGTGAATGCAAAGGCCTGAGATCTCACCACACTCTGTACCTCCCTTCCCAAAAACAATCCCACAGAGTTTCTGGCCCTCTGAAAAGAGCCACCCTCAAAATTAAATTTAACTGATCTTTCCTGATAGGCTTTCTGGGGCTTATCATGTGAGAGCTGGACTTCAGTGTGAAGCACAAAAGGGAAGATAATGGTGAAGAAAAAAAAATAAATATTGAGGGTGGGAGAGTAAAAGAACAAAACATCAGATAATTTACAGGTTTTATCCATCTGTTAGCAGGCCTAGAGCCACTGTTCAGGCAAAACTTACTGCAGAGTGCATTTAGATAAAAGCTCTATGCTTAACATTACCCTGGTGGTTGGTTTCAACATCACATTACAGTGCTGAATACCCAGAAATGGCATTTCAGTATATTGCTCTAGCAGAACCCAACAAGCTCTTGCTAATAAAACTAATTCACTAATTCCAACCTAACTGTATTAAAATGGTTTATTCAGTCATATGCCACAAGGTAAGCTGTTTAGTAATAGCATGCTGCGTTGATAAATGAATTCAGTTATCTTCAATTACTTTACTTGATGGGTTTCAGCTGAGTTTTGAGGGAGTGAGGAAAAAAAAATAAAATCAAGGATGAGGAAGTTTAATTGCCAATTACCATCTGTCAATCACTGAACTCCATCCAGTAAAGATGCCATCCACATGAAAACAGAAATCAGCCTTCAAAGCCATTTTTATTATGGTTCTTCTGAGTCTCTTAATACACCACATCCTAACACAAGGTATTTTCTGTGCAAAGACATGGGTGTGCAAACATGCCAAGGGCAGTATGTCAGGACACATGGGACAACAGTCCTGAAAAATGAAAGATGAACTTTGGAACCGCTAAAGCAGCAGCAATCCTCTGGGACAAGGGCAACAGAAAAGGAAAAGCAGACTGGATGCTGCACAGAGATTAAGAGAAGGAAAGCTTGTACATAAAGATGTGTCACCAAAGTACTACTGATTACAAGGAAAATAACGTTCTCAGTAGTAGTACTTCAGAATGGATGGTTTGAAGTTCTGCAAATAATCAAGTCAGCAAGTAATTTGTTGTGGTAGAAGGGGAGGGATGATGTTCCCAACTTCTTCTGAAAGCAAAGCCTATTAATAAAAGATGGAATGCATTCTAATTTTGATACAAACACAGCTTCTACTGTATGGATTTCTGAACAATATTAAACTTTTATTTTTACTTGAACTACATTTGTATTTCCTTCAGTGAAGGAAAAACATCACATAAGTACAAGAAGTGCTTCAGGAAGCGGTTGAAATCACCCAGCAGAAGAGCTCTTCAAAATTACCGTGGAACATGTTTGTTGAACTTGTACAACATTTTCCTTGCAATGCACAGTTTGAAATGTCACAGTATAATCCATTTTTAAACAAGGTAAGCTATATTGAAATCTTCTGCTTTAACAGATAAGTGTGAAAGTCTTGCAAATGTGACACAACAATCCCTTGAAGTATATCATTTAAATCTAGAGCATGGATTTAGATCCAAGATTCTGTGAAATAAAAAAAAAACCCACAGTAATTACGCTAACATCCTTTCCTATAAGAGTTCCAGCATTTTATAGCAAAACTCCATTAGATTGACCTTCTTCACACTGCTTGAACAACTAACCAAGGCAGTGAGTTGACACCTGCATCCTTCCACCTATTTACATTCAAACCAGTCAGTTTTTCAATACACCAAGCAATAGGGGGCGGGGGAAACCCAAACAAACAAACCACAGCAATACATGATTGATTAATCATTATACTATTTATTTTCCTTGCACTTCATTTCTCATCTCATTTTTTTTTCTTAGCTTCTTCATAGAAAGCTGCGACCTGTGACTCAATTTCTACAAAAGCTTTCATGGTCTAATGGCAGCACATGCTAGAACACAGCAAGCCAGTACGGTGTCCCAGGCTGCAGGCAGTGGGACGGATTCCTCTGTCCTAACAGGTCTCCAGTTTAGAAACCAACAAAACCTACCATACAAAATTACACATGCTGTTATATACAACTAAAACACAGACAGCAGGTTTGTAAAGATAATGTTTTTAATCCCTTCGGGGTTGGGGTAATTGTCAGGTGTTGTACTTTCTGATAATTCTTAATTTTTAAAAGCTGCTATTCAAACACTCAGTGAATTCATGAGAACTAATACCTGCCTTAGATAAACCAAAAACCTTTGATAATCAGATCATTTACCCATTTACTAATCAAAAGCTTGCTATTCCTAGTTACATGGTTTACCTTTACTAAACTGTACTTTTACAACCTGTTTGCTAACTGACTAAAGTTAATTAATTTATACAATAGCACTACAGCGAACTGGTTCTGCTACCAAAATATCAATCAGATAAAAGGTGTTCTTTGACACTCAGAAATAAACACAATGAAGAAAGACAAACTGAGCGCAGTATAAAAGACTAAAGTGTGCAGTCATTTTAATTAACTACATCATTCAAGCACATTAGGAAGCAAACCTACTTCAACCACATAAGCAGCACAGGCATTTTGTTTCATTGAACACTTTCATATATTTCATGAACAATTTTTGAATAATTAGCTAATGAATCATTAGAGACCAACATCAGCTACGCAAGTCACATGAAGACTAGAGAACTTGTCATTCAGATTCCCTTTTGCAAGCTTACAAAAAGGGCAGCACTTTAGGTTTCATCCAATGAAGAGGTGGGAGAACTTTCATAACAAAATTATTTCAATTACTCCATCCTGGACAAATTATTTATATAGAGGGAGGGTAACTAGCCTCTTCTGTGAGGGCCCAGCTCTGAGGGGTAGCTGAGGAAAAACAAGACTCAGAAGACAGACAAGGAATACAGGACTAACGCTGGGTTGTTCCACAGCTTCTGTATGGATACATCTTGTCGGGTCAATTTAATAAAAAGCTTATCTTGCTACCTTGTAAAAAATTATCTACAAGTTTAGATGAGGCTTCTTCCTTGGAACCGTTTCTCCCCTCTTACTCATAGCGCTTCAACTTGAAGAACTGAAGACCTACTGCAATATATTGGCTGGGAACTATAAGGAAAGGTGCGGGGAGGAAGACGCGCTGCTGAAGTACCTTTCATCATTTGACAGCCTATGCTACAGCTAACTCCCTGTGCTCACCATCACTGGGATTAGACAGAAGCCTATTAACTTCACTAGCAATTTCATACGGCTACAACTCTTTCTTCATGAGTTAAATGCAGATTAGGATGTAAAAGTAGCTGTATAATTCTGAAGTTACTCTGTTTAAAAGAGAAGTTTAATAAAAGGCTTAGTCGGAAACAATGAACTGTGGTAACAAACACCATGAAAAATTCAAGTATGTTTACATTAGGTGTTTAGTTTACTACAATGTGATTAAAACCTACTAATGTATCTGAGACAAAAAAATAATAGGTCATAGTAACAACACTTTGACCGAATTCTTTCGTCAAGAATTTTAAGCCTTTTACATTACTTTTTGCCTTCTAGTGTCAGGTGACATTAACAGTTTCTTTCGGTAACAAGAGTCAGGTTTGCCTCTATTACAAACTAACACCGCGCTAAATTGAAAATCTAAAGATGACAGACTGGGGTCAATTTTCTCAAGTGTGTAACTATCACTGAACATACCATATGTGCACGTCTCAGGAAACTTTCCACAAATTAAGCCAGGATCAACAAGTCAAACAGGATTCAGTCACTACTTTGATGCGAGATTCTTTTACGTTTTATTATCCTCTTTACGGATAGTTTTACATTCCATCCCAGTAGTATTTCTGCTCATCTACTTATTATTACACATGACTAATTTCCATACTACTACATTCATAAGGGCCTAGCGTGACTGATTTCGCTTTGCCAGCATGCAATTAGTTACTCCAAAATACACCCCTTGTTGCAGACAGAGGCACATGGCAATTCCTTCCTTCAAACAGACAGGAAAGATCAGCTGCTTTGTCTTTCACAATCCTTCAGTGGTGCTTCTGGCGGTGGCCAAGCCAAAACGCACACCATGGTGTGCGTTCTTCACCAATGCCATTACCAGCAACAGCGACTCCCATATTTGCTAAGTTATACACTTACCACTGAAGATGGTGTTTCAATTAGTACTAATTTGACAAAGGGTAAGCACAACTTTTACACAGAAGAAAAATAATTTAACGTTGTCTGAAATCATCAAATTAAGCATCTAACGTGCACAGTGTATGAACTCACTGCCGCCTTTCCCTCTTCTCCTTCCTTCAACAACTATTTGTGTGTTTTATCTAAAGTGGAAAAGTAAACTTTACAGAAGGTGAAGCACGAGGTGCTAATGCATCAAAAGAAATCTTCCCAATGCTTCTGATGTACCATTATTATTACTGTCACCGCAAGCCAAATGAGTGACAAGTTCTCTTTCATGTATGGACAAGACCACAAGCTGCTGCCCAGCAAGCTGAATTGTAGAAGCTATGCATAAATAGGTACTTACAAGTGCATCAAGACATGCAAACAAAACAGTCGAGACGATAAAGGCAACTATATATGTCGCCAAAAGGTTTGATCTTCAGCTAAGTAGAGATTTTGTGGTCTGGAGAACTCCGCCTGCATGACCTGTACATTTGAAACTACAAATTATATACTTCTCTTTGTGAAGGAAGTACGTACTTAATTCAAGGATAAAAGTGACTGTGAGATCACAAAAAGGTTTGTCAGGTGCCCTCAGGAGCAAGTGCTGAGATTGAAATTCTCAGGAAACACAGGCTGAAATACGTATTTTGAGGTCAGCAGTTTACTACCAGCCAAGAATAATACTCCAAGAAACTGCTAACTTCTAGGAACGCTTTGCTAGCCTAAGCGTAAAGCCTGGCAATTTCAATTCAGGTCTTCAACGACCAACTTTGTAAAGCTACCTGCCTGTTTAGTCGGTATGGAGCCTATGAAGTAGCTTTATCTTACGTGTAGCGATTAAAGGCCAGAAAATTATACTATGGCTACTCTCGCTCTGGCTCTTTCCACATGAACAGTTTGAATCCTGCGAGCGAGCAACTGACTACTTTTGTTAACGTTTATAGCCTCTGCAATCCAAAAACCGAGTAACGGATCGTACAGAGGGCCTCGCTATATAATTAGGCAAAGACGACCTGCGGTAAAGCAAACGGGATTTAGCGCTGTTTCTAAAGAAAAGCAAAGCGAGACAAACAGCTCACCGGCCCTATTCGCCACTACCAGAGCCCAGCGCCATGCGGAGCTCGCCCGAGGCCACCAACGCCCCGTCCCCCAGGCCGGGGGCGACCATTTGCAAATCCCGGGAGCCAGCGG
>NW_009649940.1:2596208-2619962 GCF_000708025.1 Charadrius vociferus
CGCCGGTGGCCGAGCGGCGCAGGGCGGTCGGCAGCGAACGCACCCGCGGGAACACGGCGCGCACACACACACACACACACACTGCTGCTAAAAACAGCGGCACATACATCAGCCCGACAGCTGCTTCGCGGTGAGGGCACAGGCTCAGCTTCGAAAACCTCATTAGAACGGGTGATTTTGTACTCTTATTTTTAAGATGAAGTGTACTTCTTGAAGTGAAAGGCGGGAGAAGGTAAGGCAAGGCAGGGCACGACGGCGCAAGGCGCAGCGGCTGGTGGGTCGCCGCTTGCCATTACACACCTCACTCAGGAAGGTTTAAGCCCTGGGTAATGCTTGCGGGGCATTTCGGGTTTATTTTCGTTTTTCCCCTGCTTGTTCAGCGCCACGAGGGTGAGCACGTGTGGTTGACGCCAAGTGGACTTCTCTGGTTCAGCACTTCCAGCGGCGCAGCCTGGAGAACGTGCTCAGAGGGGATGTGAGAACCCACCAGGGCCGAGCAGGGAGGGCATCACACCTCCTTTAAGCATCAAGACAGACCGGCACCTTCGCTACCACACCACCTCTCCTCTACCTTTCTAATTGCCGCCAAATATCTCCTAGAAATCATCCTGCAATAGCACGCATGCACTCGTCCAGCACGCTCGCTGGGTTCGTTAGGAGGTTCTACCCGCACTTCTGCTGCTGCATTATCCCAGAAGCACCACGGTCACAGAACGAGGAATGCCACTGCCACCAAAGTGTGACATTCATCACCCCCTTCCCTCTTTGCAGCCTCCTAGTGCTCCCGTAATTCCTCTTGGTTACACCTCAAGACACCTCTTCCTCTCCCATTTCTTGTGTTCAGTCTCTCAAAGTGACAGATGTAGGGCTTGGCCCTGTTTTACTCCCTTTCTTATAAAATGTCTCCTAAAAAATAGCCAACATCTCTCTAATGAACTACACAAATTCTTAAATAGGCTTTTATAAAGCTAGTAAAATATTTTTTTAAGTAGCATCACAAGTAACCAGATTTCCAGAGTTTTGCAGCAGCAAAATATGTTCTGTTTAGGGTAACACTATTCTCTCCATTAATGGAATTGTATGCAGTTTTACCCCTTTGTCAGAAAAAAACCCCACAAACCCATGAAAAACCCACCAACCCCTCCCTATAGCTCACACCTCTTGAGGCACGGAGGTGTTTTTAGGATTATTCTGGAACTGTGGGTCCAGTAGCAGCTCAGAAGAAGAGAGACCACCTTCTACAGCACCAAGCACTTCAAATGTCCCCACCAGTGCAAGTGGCTCTGGACACCTCCCTCCCACGGAGATCCCACCACTTGGTGGAGACCCAGGTCCACCTCAAAGAAGAAACCCCCCCAGGTGCTCGCTGCTTTGTTCAAGATACTTGGAAATTAACAAGCTTTTGTGGGAAAGGCTTGAAATTAAAACATCTACCACAATTATTACACTAGCAAACCACATGGATACTTTGATGCACGTTGCTGTAATTGAAGATTTAAAGCTCCCAAGATTGGTAATAAGGGAGGAGTTTCTCTTTTCATAAATAGAAAAAAGAATTACTATTGTTTCTAAGCACATTTTATACAAAAAGTGACACATGTAATCTTCTTTTTAAATTTATACCAGGAAAGAGGGAAAAAAGCTAGAATGATTAAAATTAAAGCAAATTTTCACACTCTTAGAAGCATTCTTCTTTGCAACTAAGAACGTGATTTTTTCAGATGCAATAAATTTACTAATGCCAACTGCATGTTGCAGTGACAGATTTATTTGAAAGGGAGGAAAGCATTCTCAGCGAATAATTTTGACAGGGAAAAAGGGCAATATCCATATACGCTTACATCTACATTCCTGAAAACAGGAGTATCAGTCACGCTACCCATTCAAAACAATTTTCACGCCTTCTATTTGGTTTCCCAAACTCAGAAGCAGAGCAGAGGTTCGAGGGATACGAAGGTACAGAGGCCCTACCTAAGTCACCAGTAAGAAAGGGATTAACCTCTTGTTTCCTCTTTTTCTCCTGCAAATATTAGAAGATAAGGAAGCAGACGCACAGGCCAGCGGGACTTCAGGAATGCTGCAACGGTGCAGGGCAGGAACCTGAACAGACGAGGAAAAAAGCAGGAAACTGGTTAAGAGTTAACTGTGGGGGGGCGCCCAAAAAAAACCCCAGTAAAGGTGACCAGTAATGTGGCAGCTTGAGAAGCTTTTGTACATACTTGTTTTGCTAACTTTGTGGTAGTAAGCGGCTTACTGTACACTTTATTGGATGGACTGCGCCTCAAGAGTATATAAAAAGCTTTTACCGTTGCCTACGACTCATTTGTGCACCCAAATTTGCGACCCCTCAAATTTTGCCCACTCAGAAACTCTTTGTCCACTTTGTATCATCCCTCTTGTTACCTTCTAGCAGGGCAAGTCAGATCTCCTTGGCAAAACTCAGTACTTTCTCCTCCACAGTATTTATAATACTCGTATTTGAAAAAGAAGTTGTTTTAAACGACATGAAACCAAGAGAAAAACATTTTTTATGAGCCACTTCACATTTTAAAGCTTATGTTTTATCTTGTGTAGAAGCACCCAAGCGTACCAGGAAACACTGCAAATTACAGGATTGCCTAACGTAGTAGCATTTTACTCATGTAAGTTTTACATGAGGAATTACATGCCTACAGACTATAGGAACCTCCTTTCAATACCGTATAACTTATCATTACAGCCAAGCTGACACAGAACCTGACAGCTTAAGATAAAGAAACTTCCCTGCCCGGCCAACCGTAATTAAGATCAACATTTAAAAAAAAAAAAAGCAACCCAAGACAAAAACAATTAAGATAAAAAAAAGTATGAACTGCCTCAAAATGTTAGCAGCAACCAAGCAAAAACAGCATTCCGAGGATCCAAGGATTTTCACTTTCTAATCCGCTATTTAAAGAGTATCTATATACACGCATACGACATCCCAGTAAGAAAAAGCAGCCAGACTCCATTCCTTCACACAATGGCACCTTTTTGCAGACTTCCTTTCTAGATTAATACATCACAAGTGACCTATCCTTGCTAAAAAAAAAAAAAATAAAAATTGCTGAGCAGTCACTTTGGAGGGGGGTGGTTTTTGGACTTGGGAAAAAAAATAAATTACAAAAAGCTCCATTTGACGAGGATTAGATGCATTCTGTTCTAGATGGTGATCAGCACTTAGGTGCCAGGAGAGAAACGGGTAAACAAAACGCTAAAAAAAAAAAAAAAAAAAAGAGACCTGGGTTACTCAGGGGTAACAGAGACCTAACCTCCCACTCTGTCCTGAGCCGTTCCTTTCAAATGTAGGCGAAGCGCACTACTCGCTCTGTTTGTCCTCTTCATGTTTTGTCAGTCTTAGCATTAGTATGCAGAGGTGTTACCACGGCCTTCACTTTTCAGGCAGCGTAACTGAGCGCCAAAATAAAACCAACTGCATCAATGCATTGCATGTGTTGCTGGGTACAACTGGCAGGCTTCGATCAGAATGACTGCTCCAATTCCACAGAATAAGGCAACAATTTTCCAAGACTTTTTTTTTTTTTTGCATATAAACACCATCAAGACTCAAAGACGCACCTGCCAGTAACATTCACAGCTATCTGTTCAAAGCAGCCTTTCAGCTAGCGTGCGATATTCTCATTTGTGTGACAGACTGCTGCAGACGATGAAACAGCCTCCTTTTCTCCCGGAGCAATGCTCTAAAACTCTACCACCACCTTCCCACCACGCAACAGCAACCATCAACAGCATGGGTGATTTTTTTTCCAATTACAGCCGGACAGTCCCATGATATGCTCTGAGCTTATTATGGTACAACACACCTTTGCTTGGAACACAGCAGCAAGCAGGAAGAAACTGTACAGATTTTGGACCCTTTTTAAAAGTAGAAAAGATTTTAAATAAGTCCAGGGAAATTGTAGAACGAAGCCACTGAAAGAAAAGTATAAAACTGGAATCACAATGGTATCTTAATTAGATGATACAAGCTTATTTTCTTTATTAGGTACTGCATGTAGAAAAACATGAAAGCAGTGTCACTGTTCGTTATGTGAAGCTTTCCTCTTGTACTGTAGATTAACTACTCTTGTGCTACAGTACTAGTAGGAATAAAAAGGATTACAGGGTGACAGTGAGATGCATTTTGAATTCCTGTTAACAGGAAAGAAAGAAAACCTCACACCTAACTGTTGGGTTTTTTTACCATTTTTATTGAAAAACATTAAAACCAAAAAATGATCAAGGCCAGTTTTACAATAAATTTAAGACATACAGAATGGCTTACCTGCTACTTGGATTTAGTGCAGGAACCTTATTCCAATATTTTTCTCATGCAATTGCTGGATTAAAATCACATTCTCGTTTAACATCAAAATGGATTATTAATAATGCTTTCTTAGGATTTAACCTTAGAATCTGGTTTAAAAAGTTAATTTTCCAAAAGTTAAAAACATTTACACAGCAAGATTCCCCCCTTCACAGACCAGCTAATATCTTCCTGTGTCTGATAACTGGCAGAAACAGACCACAGAGCTCATTTTTCCTTTTTGTTATTCTAACCTGAGAAATTTCTTAAACGCTTCTTACTGGGCTTTCATATTTGGCAACATTACTTTAGTTACATAGCAAAGTGTGATTTCTTGTTCTCATCAGAGACCAGTCTTTCACTGCTTATGCCAAAGGACACTCTCACAAACAGGAGTTACATTAGCATAAATCTGCTTCTGTGAATAGTATGCCCTTTTGGCAAATTAAACCTTGTTAGTAATACCATCGGAACACTAACCTCAGGATGTCAAGTTCCCATCAGTTGTGTAATTCCTAGTATTGTGCGCTTTGAAAATATTTACTTTGGCATGTTATAATTTGTAGCATAGAGAAGTTGATTTTTTTTGTGCTTTCTCCCCGCCTTACAAAATCTGTCTTTTCTCTCTTCCATTTGTTCAAGCCCTTTCCCTTGCCACCAGTTATCTCCCTGTCTCATAGCTGCAACAGAAACAGGACATAAAGCACACAAATACATTTAAAATGCAAGATCTAAAAAAGCTGGTGAACAGCAGACAATTATCTTGTAAAACACTCTTAGTTGATGAATGAGCTTGTAAAACATAAACCCCATAAATGTTTTAGTATAGTATTCAAGCCTTCAATTTTAAATTTGTAAGTTTACTTGTATTTGATTTCAAACCTTCCAACATTCAGTGCTTTACTAAATTTAAACGTGCTTCACACCTGCTCCCAATATATATACAAACATTGTCTAAAGAAATGATGAAAAACCACTTGAAACAAGCAATTTAACTTCCAACAGAATATAACTTCTGCATTTTTAGTAATTCTGTATGTTAAATAATTTGGGTTACTACAAGTTGTTGCACTTCGGTTTTACCTGAACTTATCTGATTTTCAGGTGAACCATGATTTCTTCCCAGTTACTGGTCCTGTCTGCCAGACTAAAATTCAAGAGAATATATTTATACAAACTGAGCTTTGTTTGCTTCCTACTCTGCATATTAAAAACCATTATGCTAACCACGGAGGTCAATGAATGATTTGAAAGGTGAAGAAGTCACACATCCCAAGAAATGGCTGGATTTTTCTGTTTGTTTCTGTGTATCTCTGGTCATTACTGTACTGTAAAATTAATACTGAAGTGTGTCTGTTTTCATCTTCTCTGCAAATTAGCTTTAAAACAATGTTACAGGAGATTACCACAAAATGAGATGTGGACAGATACCACATACAGCTGATGCACGATAACCTTTTATTCTACTGTAATTTTTTTGCATTTTTGATCCCCAAAGAAGAAACAACAGACTTTGGATTTTCTTAAATGCATTCATAATCCTTTTTTTTTTTTTTTAATTTTCCATCCAATTAAGAAAACGGCGTTGAAAAATAAGGAGCTAACCTAACTCTTTTGATAACCCTTAGTCTCACATGCATTTTTAATATTACACAGTGAAACTGTATTTTGCATATCAGCACTGAGTGCACTTTAGAAAGGACCTCTGTTGAAGTATTTCCAACAGGTCTTTATAGCACCATATAATCTGCTGTTGATTTAACTGCTTAGAATCAGACTCTTTGTGCCACTGCTTCTAAAGAAAAATGATTACATTTGTATTTCCTCTAGCATTCTAAAAAAAAAAAATCTAGAAGAAAAAGATTTTGTTATCCAACTGAATGCGTGCGAACAATTAATTACTAGATGCTCCACTTTCACTTATTCCAGGTTTGCAAAACTGACCAATGAATTGCTACATGATTCTTCTGGAATGGCACGGTTTAATTCAGTGGCAGAAAAATCTCATTGACACATTGAATGAAAATGTCTCTCTCACTCTTCATTCAATTTTGAAAGTCTCTTTTTTGCAAGATTTGATGATGCCCCTTCTATCATAGCTCATTTTCAATTCATAATAGAGAAAATCAGTGACAAACACAACAGGCTGAGTGCTGGCAAAGCCATCGTACGACACAATAGGAATAGCAAGGGGACGAGGAAGCAAGAGGGAAACCAAGGCACCTGGAAGAAACTAGAAATACACTAAAAGCAAGACAGCATCTTAGCCCTACAGCAAATTTTACATTCTTTCGATACTTCGATTGGTCTGTTTTCAACTAATACAGAATTCAGAATTTATTCAGAATTAAAGGAATACACAACGTGATTAAACATGTAGTACATGAACCATTCACGCACTAACAAATGCTGCCATTGTTTTTTACAGGTAAAGCTGAAGCGAGTGTGTCAGAATGGCATTTGGTTGACATGAATGAACGTAATGCTGCTGGTACTTTACCATATTTGATAATTGTTACCTACAACAGTCAAAGTCAGTGACCATCTACTCCAAGTTGCAAGACGCTTGTTTTCCAAATATGAGTTCCAGTAAGTGGAAGTACAAATGAGATCAGTTGGAATACATTATGAAGATTTTTTTTTTTAAACTGCGTATTTCTGAAGAAAGCGGTCAAATGCATCATAAATCGCTTGTCTAAAACAAGGGAAAAAAGAAGATAATTTGTATAATCTATACAGACTATAAGTGCGTATATAAGTGCAGATATAAGTGGCGTATTTCCATATATTTACAACTGTATTTACAGAGCTATCATCACAATTTCAAAACATCATTCAATAAAAACATGATATTAGGTAGTCTTTTCTCATTCACTTATTTCTGGGATCTCTCACTTCAATCTAGTAATACATTTACGTTTCAGGAATGAGTGAGACTGTTTGCCAACTGTAATGCCAGTGCAAATGTTAATGGATTAGGGGTTTCCTACACAAACATGTCAGGAAATGGGTCAGAGACACATGCATAATTTATAATTTTTGAGCAACTGTCATAAAACATGGCTGGAGTTTTAACTAGCAATAAGCTAGTGGTTAGCATACCTTGACCTGGTATATTGCTACTCCTTTTTCTTGTTGCTTAGACTTCCTAAATGGAACGTACAGTCTTACTAATTCCGTATATTTTAAAATTAACAGCACAAGCATTTAGCTTTTTAAAACTAAGTAACTGCATTTATATATCTGATTTATATAACTGTGTTCAGAAAGTGAGCGTGTAGTATTACTAAGGCAAAAATTCATGCAAGTACTACTCATTTGCAGTCAAGCTTTTATTTTAATTCTCATCTTCAGTTGTGTGTTTTTAATTCTCAGAAGACATTTGCCAAAAGACAACAGCTGCGCAATACAACACAAACAGTCACTGCTTAAAAAAAATTGTTCAGCATCCAGTGAAGAAACCAACTAAAAGCTTTTATAGGTAAACAAGAGTGAGAAGAATCATTCTCTTGCCATTGGCCCACTGAACCATCTGAGCTACACTGTACCTCATCTTTGTTCACAAAATGGAAATGCTGACATTCTCTTTAAATTATTTCAGAACCAATAACTTGTTCTTCCAAGCAGTATTTGGTATTTGTTGCTTTAGAGTAATTATAGACTTGCTTTTAGAAGAAAAATCATGTGTCTCAAAATTATGCTTCTAAGCTCTCGACTATTTTTAAACTTTCCTGTTTACCTTACCTAAAGAGTCCTTGTTTGAAGAGGTAGGCACTGACATGACCTCCATCCAGGTACCTAATTTCACATCCAGGCCAGATTTCTTGAAGACTGCGCACCCCAGTTCGAGGAATATATGCATCTTCCTTAGCTTGTACAACTATGATTAAACTTGGGTCAACTGGAACTAAAGAAAAACAAGTCAAAATTGAATTTATCTAAGGTAAGAAATAGAAACATGTCAGATGAAATGTCTGTTGTAAAAATGTTCTCTATTTCCAAAATAAAATTTAAATTTCTTCTAAGCTTTAATAAAATTGTATTTTCCAAAATCTCCAGCAGAATTTATCTGATTTTTGACATTACAGTAGTGAGACCATCAGTAGAAAACCAAACTAATCAATCCCTGTCCTTCCTTTAAAGCAGAAAACTTCACAAGTCTTTGAGTAATGACAGGAGAATTGTCTTTCCTCTTATCCACAAAACTCTACAGCATCCAGGTTAGTTCTCCGAGATGTCTTTTTTCAGCAGAAAGAACTAAGAGACATCTGAAATTCCATAGAGTAGAAGCTTTGAATAATTTTTTTTCCTCAAGGAGAAGAAAAAAGACAACTTTTCATATGAGAAACCAGACAAAGTGCAATATATGTTCACTTTATTTTCCGTTTCCTACATGTTTTAGTTACAACATTAAAATCCCAATATATTGTTAAACATATTTATTACTCATAACCAGAACTGCACCAATCAGATTACTAACAGGAATAACACCACAATGATGTTGAGAAAAATAATACCAAAACAATGTTGAACACAGAACAGTTAGCTCTTCACAAAGAATATATGTGATATAATAAATAGTGATCAGCCAAAATGCTTGAAAATGGGGTGTCACAAATAATTTAGACCCTCTCCTTTCACGTATACTAGATCATGTATAGGAGAACATGTAATGCTAAGATAGATTCTAGTCTTCCATTCAATCTTCCATGGAATGTGAATGTTAGGCTGATTTTCTGAAGCTCCTCTCTAGACACACTCGAAGGATACCCTGGGGCAGAAGGTGCAATGTCTCCCAGAGAGTGAAGAGACCTGGGAGACAACTGACACGAAGGTCTACATCACTTTGACAAGTGCATCAGGATCACAGAGCTTAAATTTCAAGAAAGGCGAATACTTTAGCTAAGTGATACCTGGATAAGTGTCTAGATACGCAAGAATGTGTGTACTTAAAATGAAGCTTACAGGGTTTTTTCTGTATACTGAAAAAACATTTAAAGCTTTAAGGAAAGGACTTCACTGCTATTTGTCACACAACATCCCTGGCTAGCAGTGATCTGGGACATTGTCCTAGTCAAGAAATCTATGCTAGTGTAGAAATCTTTGGATTTTTTTTTTTTTTTAACATTTACCAGTGGAATACTGAACGCCAGAATTAAAAAATGAGGTGGCACAGTGTCAAGAATGTTTTGACATGCAAAGAGAAGTCTGTCAGAAACCTGTCTGAAGTCAATGTATGTTCTAGGACACGTTGAGTCCTCAGTGCGTAGATGCATAGTTGAACCATTTTGTCTGAATGGTCTGCCACAAAAGCAATTCAAAGCCCCCACTCCAGCAAAACCCAGCAAATTCCATCAGCTCCAAGAAGAAATCACTTAATGCATAGTTGAACTGTTTTGTCTGAATGGTCTCCCACAAAAGCAATTCCAAGCCCCCACTCCAGCAAAACCCTTTCCATCAGCTCCAAGAAGAAATCACTTGTTTGTGTTGCCTGCAAGGGGCCCACTGAAAAGGATCTGTCCTGGACACCAAGAAACCTAGGTTCATCAGATTTAAGGCTCACTGGGCTACAGTTCCCTCTGTATGCTACGCCTGTCTTTGGGTAACACTATATTCACCAGACCGCACCATCCCAGAAGGACCTCTGTGCATTTTTACTGACTAAAAGTATCATTTTATTGTCTAAAAGTATCATTCAAGTTTGGTTCTCAGCTATGAAGGCTACTTGCTATCTGAAGTCAATATCAGATTTCTGCTTTATAAGATTTACTTGAATCTGCTTGAAAAACCTTATAGCAGATTAATTAGATCTAGATATTACTCACATCACACAGATATTTTGTTCTTTTAAATAATATGAATTTGCACTTACTCATATCTGAATACAACCCTACCAAGGCAGAGAAAAAATGAGCAAAGATACTGAAAGGCAAATTTTTAATTCACTTTATCATTGGTTGGCCATTAAGAAGAAACAGAAAACCAATTAGGAAATGGAGTGGTAAATAGATGTTACCGAATAACACAAGATATTTTTGTATTTCAGCTAAGGTGCCAGCAGGTTTACACAATGTAGAATGAAGAAAAACCCTTTCCTTCTATCGTGTTTTATTCCGTTTTCCAAACTGCACATTAAAACAAATAAATACATACCCGAGAAGTTCGCTACATGGGTACATTCATCCATTACTCCTTTCATGAACCTTAAGGATTCTCTCTGTAAAGTGTCACTCTTTCTTCTTTTATTTATCTTGTGTCCTTGTTGGCTAGTGAAGTTCTTATTGCTATTGCTACTGGTAGAAAATGTTTGATTTATGCATTGCATTTTAGGAGCATCTTGTATTAAGAGTCTTTCTGATGAGGCACTTAAAGTACTTTTACTTGTGGTAAAGCTGTGAACAGCTTCTTTAGATACAGTCTTATTTGAGGAATCAAGGTCAAACATTGTGGAAGTCACATCCACATCCTCCAGACTGTCCACACTGTCAGGGAAGTTTTTAACAAAGTCTTGTCCCATCTTGAAAGAATCCGTCTAAACAAAGACAACAGGTCATTTATTAACGATTTCTACATTAAACCAGTCGGCTAATCTTATTTTTAAGATCAACTCAATATTATAAAAAAAAAAAAAAAGGAAAAGAAAGTACAAACAGCACTGCTGACATGACTTGTTATTTTCAGCCTGCATGTCACTCAATTAATTAAATCCTGATCATCATCATAACCTCTTGATAATGTAATTCTACGTTTCTGTCAGCTTAAAAAATGCAGGAGATACTTATATATGGTAGCTTATGATACAAACATTTGTCTGTTTTTAATTCTGTATTCAACTCTGAATTTACAATTGCAGTCATTTAAACTTAAATTTCTGGGCAAATAAATAACTCCTAAAAGCTATGCATTTCTCAGATATTTTTTTTCCACTCTCAAAAGAGCAGTAACGTCTTTATGTCAAAGCGTTAAAAAATTAACACTTACAGCAATTTTCATAGACTTGAAGAAAGATAGGCAATAGCAATAAATATATGTGACCAGATTCAACGTTAGGTTTAGAACTGAAAAATCTTCTGTTTCTAAATATTAGGAAAACACAAGCTGAATATCTTGAAACGTTTCTTCTTTTCATTTTTGAGTCATAGAATCATTTAGGTTGGAGAAGACCTTTAAGATCCTCAAGCACAACTGTTAACCTAACACTGCCAAGTCCACCACTAAGCCATATGTCTAAGTGCCACATCTACACGTCTTTTAAATACCTCCAGGGATGGTGACTTCAACCACTTCCCTGGGCAGCCTCTTCCAATGCTTGACAACTCTTTCAGTGAAGAAATTTTTCCCGATATCCAATCTAAATCTCCCCTGGTGCAACTCAAGGCTGCTTCCTCTTGTCCTATCACTTGTTACCTGGGAAAAGAGACCGACCCCCACCTCTCTACAACCTCCTGTCAGGTAGTTGTAGAGAGCGATAAGGTCTCCCCTCAGCCTCCTTATCTCCAGATTAAACAACCCCAGTTCCCTCAGCCGCTCCTCATAAGACTTGTGCTCTAGACCCCTCACCAGCTTCGTTGCCCTTCTCTGGACACGCTCCAACACCTCAACGTCTTTCTTGTAGAGAGGCGCTGAGTGCAGAGTATGGGGGGACAATCACTTCCCTAGTCCTGCTGGCCACACTATTTCTGATACAAGCCAGGATGCTGTTGTTGGCCTTCTTGGCCACCTGGGCACACTGCCAGATCATATTCAGCCGGCTCTCAACCAATATCCCCAGCTCCTTTTCTGCCAGGCAGCTTTCCAACTACTCTTCCCCAAGCCTGTAGCTCTGCATGGGGTTGTTGTGACCCAAGCACAGGACCCAGCACTTGGCCTTGTTGAACCTCAAAGCTTGTAGCGTTGCATGGGGTTGTTGTGACCTAAGTGCAGGACCCAGAACTTAGCCTTGAAGACTTTTATCTGCTCCATCAGTGTTCCTGGAGTGTATTTTACCTAAAAACGTCAAGCATCTATCAAGTAACTGTCTCCACCCTAGCCCCTCTTCTCCTGTCATAAGATATTTGAAAAAGCACTGTCACAAAGCAGAGAATCTTAGGAAAAAGGTTATTTATGAGAACTGGTTAGAAGACAGTGTTGCAACATATAAGCAATCTTCAAAAAAAGTTATCACTCCAATCTAAAAGAGTGCGGCGGCAATGAAATTCCCCTTGGGAAGAGTCTTTCAACCCTAGTCAAAAAAAGTTAAGAAGAAAGCAAAAAAAATATGCAGACAATAAATTATATTTCATAAGGAGCAAGAAGCTAATTACAAAAGCTCTACCTCACGTTTATTCCAACTGCCTGTGCAATAAAAGTCTAAAGCTGAGGGAGGGCTACCATCACACATAGAAAAAGAAATAGAGAGACTGAGCACTCTAAACAAACTAGAAAAGTAACAATGTTGGTACATATTAAAAATATTCTACGGCATTGAATATTTGGAAGCGATTGCTTCAAAAGGCAATAAATCATGCTTTTATATTTACACACCAGGCTACTGGCTTTGCAGGCTATCAAGCCAGTTCACAGGAAATACTATCTATATTTTCAATGTTTTGATTTAATTCATTTTATGTTGCAAATTACACCAAGCATGGTCACAGAAAAAACTTGTAGCAAGGGATATACTTAGCACACATTATACAACAAAAATATTAGCTTCTGTTTTTCAGAAGGTTTTCCTTCAAAGATTAGATTTATCAAAAGCATAAGGAAACAGGCAAGCATATTTTAGCTAACAATCAGCTACTTTTACTGAGTGTAAAAATAGTTACATTATTTGTTAAATTTGCACATGTAAATATTAGCAAATAGGGAAAATAAACTATACTTACACCACAGTATTCAAGCATTTGAATGATTTCTTCTTCATACACAGTTTGTGTAAAATACTGTTTCTCTAGCTCTCTCCAGTTCACTGCCTTGCTCAGCACACCCTGAGATTATAAACACAAGCGTCCAGTACACCAGCAAAACCCAGAGATCATTCTAAAATAATGATATACACAGAAAATTGATCTGTTCCTCTCTGTGACTTGATTTTTCCAGTGGACTTCTGCCCAAGTTTTCAGATAACCCTTAGAATTATTGGAATGAAAGCATAAGCACATGTAACATAAGACATGGAAATCCACCTCCCTTTAAAAAACAAAAAAAGAAACCAACCCCACAAAAAAGAAGAAAAGAAAAGGGGAAAAAAAAAAAGGCGGCAGAAACCAGTCCTACTTAGGGTTAACACACCTGGAGACTGGGTTAAACCAATGATGGGTGTCAAATCCAGTCTATTCATTCACCTACTCTGGCCGCAGAAGTGAAAACAGGTAACCCTCGTGGTAGTATTATCACCCAACTATTTAAGCCAGGCTTTGAGCAGAAGAAAACATATTTTCACGGTCTGCTTCCTCACCTTCCCACATTCAGATCAGGACTCTAATCATTATCCCACAAACCAGCCCCAGCCTCTAATTTGGTATATGACCCACTGAAGTAGCTCAAAGCTACCTTCCTTATCATGTGTTGTACATCCTGAGCGGGAAGGGTGGGTTTTGCCACTGCTCACTAATAGAGCCTGAAGGGTGATGAAATGCCCTAACTGAAAAGGTAAACGTGCCCAACCCAAACCATTTAACTTACATATCTAATTACATTCTGGATTATTAACAAAAATATGTTAATTACCGTAGTAAAGACTGCAGAAGCTGTTGACCAGGAAAGACACGGAATCAATGGCAATGGTTTAGGCCAGTTTGTCACTGCCAGTGAAGCCATCTAGAATCAAAGGCACTTATTACGTATTTTAATACTGAATTCACAACATAGAAAAAGATCTCTCTCACCTTCCATTTATTTGTTTATACAGTATCAAACAAATACGCAGTTCCAAAGTAGTTAAGGACTCTGGCAGTTGCATCTATTTTCACTTATTTTGAAAATACAGTCTATTCTTCAGTGACTTCCCTAACAATAACCATTGCCCTGGATAGGACTAATTCCAAGGCTGAATGGGTTTTTGCTATAACTATAAGAATTCCCAATGGAATATTTATTCTGATCTTTTATTTGTTTAAATCCATGAAAAAACATCTATAAAGCCTTTTCATCAAGCTCTTCGAAGCTTATTTCATGGCAAAATGAAGACAATCTACAGGAAGACTATTTAAAATTCTATATTTTAAATCTGTATACTGGAAACAAAATGTGGAAGAGAAGTAATTCGGCATGTTAAGTAGACTCCTTTCTCTGTTCTTTAAAGTTTAAATTATTATTTCTACATAAGTTCCCAGAAAACATTTTTGTGAATATTCTGTTTATCCCAGAAAAAAACAGAGCAAAGAAGCTTAACACACAGAAGTTCCCTATATGGTATGTTCTTGCCAACTTTTATTTTATTGCTCTAAACCAAACAACAGTGTAAAACCCCTAATACAAAACACCCCATGTCTGTGCAAGGTGTTCTAATAAATGGATTTATACAACTGAACTATAATCCTATTCTAATTATTTTTTATTAATAAAAAGTTACAAGGGCACCACATATCTACATTCTGATAGCCAGAAAGTCTGACTTCTTTCATTTTAATTCCAGATCTCCTCATCAGTATAAGTGAATTAATGCTACCTACCTTCTGTTGTAAAACACATGCTAAAGATGATCAACATAAAATATGCTTTCTTTCCCTGGTTTTAAATTGTACCAGAAGTCCTGTAAGTCAGTCAGGACTAGGCAAAAACGTATATTCCTCCACTAAAAAAAAAATTTCAGAGGTGTTTCCAAACTCACTCTCTCAGATCTTGCCTCCTTCTATACCCAAGCTGTCTATGACCATTGGTATAGGATACAGTACTCAGTTACTCCCATAGCATTTGCACAGCATTTGAAGCATTCCGCATGGTTAGTGGCACATAAACCAGTTTGAGAATTCCAATCCAACTTACAAATAAGACAGGGAAGATATGTTTAACACAAAAGTTGTTGTTTCAGCAGGGTGATGTTTATGTAAATCAAAGGTACTTTGTTTATTTAAGACATTTAGAGTTACAAAATTGTGCTTTGGGAGAAAATTATTTTCCTTTCAGTGTTTCAGTATTTCCTTTCAGTAGACACTACCACTACCAACATTATTTACTTAGCTCCTAACAACAAACAATCAGCAAAATGGAGGTATGTTATTTTAATAAGCTTTGTACCTATGTCTCACAGACCAATGATTATCTGTAGACATAAGCAGTAATATTTTAACTTTGTATTAGTCTTTCGAGCATCTTACTAATACACTGCTGTTTTAGTTTAAACATGCCCAGTGTCATACACAAAATGTTATCTATCTCACCACAGAAATCTTCTCTAATGAATACCAATGGTCAGGGGAAAAAAGATGATTTGAGAGCAGAACTGACACCAAAAGACACCTCAATTACAAAATGCCTACAAAGAGGAGGCATTTCACACAATGCATTCAATCACAAAAGTTTAAGCAAGAAGAATGAAGGAAAAGAGGGAGAAATAGCAACTGATCAGTACAGACCGTCTTCCAGAAAATTTTTACACCACCACCACCCCGACTTGTGGAAAAAAAAACGTAATTATGTGAGAAGCTTATATTCCCATTAAGCCTGTCAGGAGATGGCTGACAAAGGGCTCTATGGCTTGTCAGTACTTATTGAGGATTATACTAATTCAGCACCACAGAACATGAGAATTGCCAACAATTTGTTTCTCATGGCTCTAAATGTTTATTTTAAAGTAATTCTGAGAGGAACACTATAAAACAAATTATTTCTGTATGCTAAATGATCAAATGAGAAGTTAAAACAAAAATTACTGAACAGGAAATATAAAAGCTTACATGTCCTCCCATGGATATTCCAGTCATCCCTAGCGGTCCATAGCCTTCTCTCTCTAGCCAGTGCAAAAGAGCTGCCGACTCTAGAACAAGAGCTCCTCCCATCACAAACAGGTCCGAGACATTTTTTAAACATGACCGTCTTTTCTCCCCAGAAAAGGAAAATATAGGATTTATTTTCTAAGATTAGATTTTGACAGTTCTCATCATTCTATACACACTTTTATATAAAGCCTGATCACATTCCCAGAGAATTTTGGAGCTGAACTCCTGTTGATTGAACAGGAGAAAAAGCAAGTCCAGATTCTCTGGCACTTGTACTTTTTCATCTAAATGAGTACTATGAATAGACACCTGCTAAACTTCTACTGTAATATCACTGACAGCCTGGTTTTCTAGGTATTACCAACGTTAGAATCTCATTCGTAGTAATCTTCTGTCCTGTAAATTTATAACGAATCTTTCAGAAATACAATCTAAGTGATACAGTCCTAGGCATACACTATCTCATTTGCAGAAACAATTCTTTTTTCTTTTTCTTATTTACCTGTTTTACATCATTGAAAAATTGCACACAACATTTGAAGAGCAATCAGTATGTCAGCTTTGGAAGCACTCATCAGTGTCACTGTAAGACTGAAATTGTAAAGTGGGAAGTTTGTCACGGTACTGAGAAATTCATATAGTATACTGCAAAGCATTAAAACAGAATTAAAAAAAAGTAGAAAGCTATTCAGCTGAACCATCAGAGGGACTCTCAAAGGCAAAAAAAAAAAAAGACTTATTTAACAGAGCAATTAATACATCTCTAACTTGGGGAGAGGGACTGTGTATTTTCAGTGTCACACATTCAGGTTACAAAAGGCTACTGGCCTCTTCTGCCAGCGTACAATCACATTTGAGACGCTCTGAAGCACAAGGACAAAGCTTACTGTGCAAGCCACAGAGAAATGAACATCGCTGCTGCAGACCAGTATTTATAGGCTAATGTAATTCTTTCCTACAGCTTTGTTATGAGAGATTCCTCAGCCCTCTCCAGCTGCTTTATTTATTAAACACTGTTATGAGCATATTAAATAAAATGACTGCTGCTGGTTTGTAACCTTGTAGCGAAGAGCGACAAATACTGGTTGGGGTATTAGACTGAGCGCTCCCCTTTCAAAGAATCCTTCTCTACATCATGTACATAGCAAGCTGTAAAGCTAGACAACTGAGAATGGAGTTAGAAATACCCTTGCAAAAATATTTAAAGTTATCCTTCTGCATCAGATCCTCAATAACTTGAAAAAAACCCCACCAATGGGTGTACTCCAGCACACACTCTCTCCTGTCACTTTCCTATAATCTCACACTTATAAATGCAATTATATATTTATGTTTAAGCAGTTTGCCTACCAAAAAACCGATTTTACAACAATCACCTTAGTAAACATAATTAACGTTTTTGTAAAAAGTGGTTCTCATGTAAAAGAAAGTAAAATTCAGCATCCACTCTGAAAAACACTAGAAACTATTTTTTAATTAAAATTTTCTCCTTAAAAGCAATTTTTTTTAAGCTTTTGGATTTAAGAAATCCAAGTGCTAAAACCTAAATAAAATATAGAAAGCCTAAGATGCTGTAGTGTGAGACAGTGCTGCTGCTGAAGTTCTAATAGAACTGGCAGGTTTAAGAATTTCAGCTTCAAAAAGAAATCACCTTCTATGCATCTTCTACTTGTGTTAAATGTCCAAGTTATGACTAAAAAGGATTAAAACACCAACTCGTATTTGGTCTTGAAGAAATATTGGTAAACTGAAACCACAGCTTTGCCTCAGACAGATATCCCGTTGAATTCTGTTTATACTCCAGGGGTTCAGAAAATGTGAAAAGCAAAAAGCCAGGACTGTCTAATAAGGCTTCTAAATTCACTTTTAAGAAACGGACTGAGGGAGCCAAGTCCTGTAAAATACTGAATATTGTAGTTTCCACTGACTAACAAGCAACACCAGATTCATTTACATGTCTGACTGCGGTCCCCTTAAAATATCTTGGAAAACCAAAATCTTTGCAACTATAACAGGAAAGTACACTATCTGAACAAAGTTTATTCACCAGTGACTGAAATATAATTGCAGCATTTGTACATGCACGGTTGTGAATTAGGAAAATAAACTGATACTTGCTTGCATTCACACTCATCTCACTCTATACTGCAAGTTCATCTTCTGCAAACTTTCCTGATCCCTGTGCTCTCTTAACACAAAAAAAGACAAAGTAGACACTTTCACACTAGCAGGGTACAAGTGGTCCACGCTTGAGATTTTTTTTTCTTTGTAAGCTATCAAAGTTTACACTACTTTGAGCTTCTTGAGAAGAAAAAAAGAAAAGTAGCATTTTGAAAAAACAGTATCCACGAATGTAACGGTAATACTTACAATTGATCCTTAGGTTTTCTACAGCCATGTAGAAGACTCAAGTTAAAGAAGGTAAACAATTTCTAAGTAAAAACTGGCAATTCAAATAAAAAATAAAATAAAATAAATCATATACACAAACACTACAGTGATTAATTAAAATTTGGAACTTAAACTTCAAATATTTAACTGGAACAAAATCAAGTTAAATGCAGGTTGATGATGTACTTTGCAACATAACATTTTACTTTTGTCAGGTATATGGGTAGGAAAAAAAGTGTAACTAGAGATGTTATTTAATAAAACAGGTTAACAGTGTTATAGAAGTTACTGATGACTTGATGACAGTACAGAACTTAACTTCTTTAAAAAAAAAAAGATCTTAAATGGGAGCAGGACTTTTCTCAAAAGTACCTGAGGTACAAAGGGTTCCATTTCAGAAGAGAAGACAGGAGAGACAACTTCCTTTTCTGTCATTAATGCATTCAGAGTCACATAGTATAATGTAGAATGAATGCATAGTTTTCACTCTGTCATGGCCAAAGAAATCACACCAGTACTTTGATCAGTACACAGATTCATTATCACAACTTTTACTCTGATGACTACAGCAAGAAGCTGCAGAAGACAGACTCAAAAAAATCAGAAAAGCAATATTTGGTGTAAAAGTAGCATATTATATTAACTCTGTTCCACATTGTGTTTCATGCTCTTTGCTTTTACCCACTGAAAAGTCCACTGGAAAGTGATCCACAAAGTAGATATTATACCAGTGCGGTAAGTTTTCTATCTTCTGGAGAGAATGTTGAGAAAGAGTATCTTGCTTTCCACAAAAGGATATAATAAGGATTTTCTAGCAATAGGGAAGCCATACAGGCTTCTTTAATCATTGGACGTGCCATTAACGTGCGTCTCCTCCAAAAGTGCTAAATATAAGATGTACAAACATATATTAAGATAAAATCTGATTATTTAATTTCTCGATAATGATCAATTTTACATTTTACATACTCACATGATCTCCAGTGCCTGCTAGATGAATGCACACAGGTCTGTGCTTGCTATTCCATCTTCTGGGAATGATGAACTGAAATCTATGAGAAACAAACAACTATTTTAGCAAAGTAAATGTATCTATTTACAAGCTGTGCCAGACAAATTAATCTAAATTAAAAAAAAAAAAAACAAACAACAGAACAAAGTATTTTTGTAACCCATGCAGGCAAACTGCCAGCGATTCAGCAATATCATTTTTCATAAACACTTCCAGCAAAGAAAGGAATCTCAAAGTAGGACAGAATAAATGCCAAACAAGAAAAGGAGCCAAGCTGAAAGATCACGTTCCTAAAAAAGACCACTACCTCATCATCACAATTTAAATTTTGCAGAGTGGAAAAATAGAACTTCAGATGAAGAGCAGCCTAAGCAAGTATGACTAGCTCTCCTAGGCAGCATTACTATTTTTCTCCTGAGGGGACAACAGCTCAAACTGAAGACTAAGATGAGCCACATATTTACATTTAAAAAAAAAAAAAAAAAAAAAAAAACAACCAAACAAATAATGAAAATATTCTATACACCCAAAATCAATCACTTAATGTCTTCTGCTGCTACTAAAGTTATTTACAGTCTAACTACTGGAAAAAAGAAAAGAAAATCACTTCTAAGCCACTAGTATTTTCCCCACAAGAGGGAGCACTGTCACCTACAACAGTGTTACACTTCGGAAAAAAATATTCGCACAATACATAACGATCTTAAGGGAAATGCGTAGAGCATTTCAAAACTGTAACAATACTGTCCAACATAACAATTGGCATAACTTGACTACAAACTGTAAGAGAACATAGATAAGGAAACAATTAGTACACTTTATTTTCCAGTATGGTACTAATTAGTCCAATAATGTTAAGAGACAGTTTCTTCCTCTAACCAACAGAGAGGTGGAAGACAATAGATACTTTGACTATCAAACTTTCTGACATTCCTTAGTGTTACAAGTTTAAGTACACATAAAAACACCAACCAGTAATATTGATAAAATTGACAATGCTGGTATCAACCTGAGCTGGCAAACTTCTCTGTTTAATTGTTAAGTTATTAAACAAAGCTTGGAAAAAAAAATATCCATCATGAAAGTTTAGCTCAAAACGAAAAGCAAATAGAAATTATGCTCCCTTTCCAAACCCACTCCTCAACTGTAAAGCAGTGTTAGTGTTAAACCAGCAAAAATACCATTAGGTATCTTTTTACTATTAGGGATCATGCAGCTTTCTGTGAGGATGCTTTTCTTTTTTGCTTGCCAAGTAAGAAAGAGAACAGATTCTCTTGCTACGTTTAAATGAACTTACTACTTCAGTACACATACAGTGTTTTTGTATTCAATGTAAATGGAAGGCTGGAATGTTTCCTTCAAATACAATATAACATGCTTCTTTCACATAAACAGCTTCTGCTTACGTATAAAACAAACAACTACTGCCCCAGTTATAGTATCCTTCATTTCCAGCATACTGCTCATTTGGAAAAAAACAAACAAATACTTAAAAAAAATTCCAGGGTTTTTTTATAGCTTTGTGCAATACGATTTCTACACTCAAAAAAAAAAAAAGTGCCCTAGCAGAGGACATGCTTTACTAGTGGACTTTTTATTTATTTATTTACAAACAGATTAAACTATCACATGAATAACACATTCTCACTTTTGAGATCAAAATCTATGTCAACACATTACAGCAAAAACCAGTTTGAAATATTTTACGGACAATTTGTATTACAATAAATTAGGTTCATGATAAAACTCTTTACAGACCATTCTTATTTCTGTGCAGTACTAGTTTCAGAAAGGGAATACCACTTGGTTTCTCTTACCTTGCTACAAGAGATTCGACTGGCAGGATACCTGGGACATAATGAGCCAACGGGGAAATGAAGTGCCCGTCAAGGATTTTACAGTCGGATTGCTCCTCAACCTACAGAGAGAATGGGATGATAGCAGCATACTTCATATCAGTGTTTAACTTGCTCTGAAAGCCGATCTCTTAAAATAGAAGAGTTTCTTATAAGATAAAAATGTACTTTAAAAAACCCCAAAGCTGACGTCTACTTCAAATATAGGGATACATGTTATCAACACAGTCAAAACATTTCTTTCAAACTTTGCTTTTATTAAATGACCTATTAAAGGAACCAAGGACTAAAGTGTAATATTGTGCCATTTTAAATAACTTCCATAACACATACTAAGTTTCGAGCATTTTTTTAGCTTTAAGATCTGACAACCCACCTCCCCAACTATCGTATTACTGGGGAAAAAATAAAACAGGATCTGTACAGCCACTGCTTTATTCTCTCATTTCCTTCCATTCTCTACTAGAAGCAAACGTGACTGCTCATTTTCCCATCCCTTCCAACCCCATTTCACGTTTTTTGCCATTGCCTCCTAATTCTATCCATAGCAGCTCAATTAAAAAAAAATAAAAATAAATCAAACCACAAACTGCTAAAGCATTTAGCTTGCCACAGCATTGACCACCAGCGCATTTATTTGCCTATGGAACTACTCGTCATTTCTGACCTCCTATTCACAGTTTCTAGATTGAAAAATCTTCAGGGCAATGATTACTTCTATCTGCATACCTCACTTGGAAGCACAGGGCCTCCTTTTTGCAATAAAGCGTTTGAGAACTCAGATCACATTGATTTCTTTTCCCTCTACAGCCTCACTTCCCTCAGCTAAATTCTAATGTCCTTACCTTGACACAGAGCAACTGGGAACACCAGTGAAGTCAGTTAATGCCACCTGTTAGAAAATTGGTGATCAGCAAAAGCTAACTGAATACTGTCAGAGGTGCATTCACCACTCTATCGCTATGTAGTCCCTAACGCAAGTTCCCAGTTGCCAATCCCAGCAGCAAGTCATGCTGTGATAATATCAGACATCGGGAAAATGTAGATTCACATGACATCAAGATTCAATTCTTCCATCCTATAAAAGCAGCCCTATAAGTACTAAGTCGATTTCACCTTTAGGAAAATAAATTCAGTTAAACTGCATCATCCTTGCTTTTAAGTACCTTGTCAATGAATACTGGATAATCTTTTGAAACCAGCGTCTGGCATTTTTCCCTGTTTCCAATGATCTTTCTGAATTCAAATATTCTGTTGAAAGGAAACAAGTAGAGAAGATTCAACTTTTAATCTAAAAAAAAGAGAAGATACATACATAAAATTTCAGGACCAAGCCACAAAGAAAGTAAAAGTTATGAAGCCAACTTTGCATTTATAGATTAATCAGGCTACCATAGGGTAGGTATATAAGAATATTTTTAAGTTATAAAAAAAAACGGGGAGGGGGGTGTCAGGTACATTGCTTACAGTTGCACAGCTCTTATAAACAGTATTTTACATCTATTACATTGTTGAAAACTAATGACATTTTTCAGGACCAAATTAAGACATAGCAACCTCCTACACTTACACATCCTTGTAGCCACGTTGGGGCAACACAAACTAACCAGGTGAAGAACAGGCTGGACTGACAATATCAAAGCATAGTTGCCAATCATCTGAACTACAGCTGGAAACAAGTCACTAGCAGCACTTTGGGAAGTTCATGAATGACACAAACTGGAGGATGAGGTTGATAGCTGGAAGGTAGTGTTACCATTCAGAGTGACTTGGATAGGCTGGAGGAACAGGCCAACAAACATCCTAAAGCTCAACAATAAAACTGGAAAATCTTGTGCCTAGGACAGAACAGCCCCACCTAACAGTACAGGCTGGGAACTTCCCAGCTAGGATAGCAGCTCCGCAGGAAAAGTCACGGGGTTTCTGGTGGAGAGCAAACTAAACATGAATTAGCAGCACATCCTAGCAGACAGGAAGACCAAAAGCACACCCTCTACATTTAGCGAGGAGGCAGCCAACAGGTCAAGAGAATGGGGTTTGTATTGCCCAGGGAACAGAAAGCTAAGGGGTAAATCTAGTTGCTTTCTTCTGCTACTTAAATGGGCTGCAGAACCTTACAGAGAAAATGAAACAAGACTCTTCTCAGAGGTATACAGCGAGAAAACAAGAGGCAATGGTTGCATGTTGCAACATAAGAAATTCCTACTGGAACACAGTGAAAGATTTTTTTTCACAGTGGTAGCGGTTAAC
>NW_009649940.1:2620017-2625678 GCF_000708025.1 Charadrius vociferus
AATTGATGAGGTGCCAAGTGACTTGAATCAACCAAGAAGTCAGCTTTGTTTTGAACAGGGATTTGGATTAGATGCCCTCAAGATTGCCCTCTCAACCTTAAGTATTCTACACTAAGAATAACTTGCTCATTCTTACAGTTGTAAATACACACAACAATGTTACCTGACCAACTAAAACATCAGATTTGGGTGGAAAGTACAGGACAGTAGTATAACAGGAACGATCTGTTCACCTTCCCAACACCAGAGAAAACCGAACCAAAAGGACAGAAAGAAAATCCATTCTACCACCATATCAAAAATAGCTCCACTATGTAGCCTTTGCTTTTCTCATACAGAACAGCAGGCACATTAAGTACTTCCGAGAAAATAAGGGTACAGGTATGAGATATGTGTAGAGGGTAAGCTAATGAAGAGATCCTAAAATCTTCTAAAAATACTGCATTTCTGTATTTCCTCCATAGTTAGGATATTGAAGGCTAGATCTTGCATGTGTTGAGGAATTTCAACTCTTGCTAATAAGTTGAGGATAAAGCATTAGGATATCAACAGTCACCACACCAATGGTGTGCACATAAAACTTCAGATTACATCTAGGCAGGGTAGTCTGTAGTACCAAGTTCAGTTAATGCTTGAAATATAACCAATATTATAATTTATTCTAATGGAGCTTCACAGTGGTGATGGAGAGATGGACAACGTTGACACTGTTTTTGTCATGACAGGGCATGCACACTAGGGAGTGGTACTCCCTCCTCCTCCCACTAGCCAGTATGAGGAGTCAGGAGAACATGGTATTCTTTCTTCATCCAGGTGAAACCAGACTTCTGGAAAACAGATCATTTTCTTCCTATTCAGGGGCAATACATAGAACAAATACTTTTTCCACTTTTCAGACCAGCAGGCTAGCAAGCCTGCTTCGTGTTTCCCCCACAGCTTTTGATCTCATGTGAGAGGTTTTTTTCCCCCCACTATGAAAAAGGAAGAGCCATAGCTGGTACCATTATTACTATGAGCAATGCTTCTTTATTGCTGTTTGACATTAGTGTGATTACCCTTATAGACCCCATGCAAGAGAAAAGCCTTGCCTAGTATTGCAACAGCTAACAGCAGGAGTTGCCCTATATAGCAATTGTGTTGGGGGGAGATGGGGATGGGCGAGTGAAACTTCATCATGTCTCACCAAGAACCTAAAAGATTTTAAGAGAGGGTTTTGATAGCATTAAAATGCCCCATTTCAGACAGACACACACATAACAGGATATAGAAATGTTGTTATCAAAACAAAACCCACATTTTTTTGCTTTTTCCAACAAAAGTAAACTAAACATTTTAAAAATCTAATATTCTCATTTTGCAAGAAAGTCTGCTACTTAAGAGAAAAATCAACTGAAGACAGACATACAAAGCAATCCAAGTGCCATTTCAAGATGAGCTGTTGTGAAGCTAACCAATGTTTCACTTGGACTTAAAAATAAAACAACCCCCAACATAATTCCGCTGCTATCCACAGTGAACAAAATTTTATTTCAGTATTTTTTAAAACAAATTCTTTATTTATTTTTCAAATACATAAGAATTAGCTTATTAAATAGAGATTTATCATTTCCTATTTAAATACTATATGATACAGCATATACCTATTCACTCCCTTAATTTTTAAACTTTAGAAATCCAAGTGCTCAACTTCCAAGCGTTACTCAATAATAATTTTAAAATATTTGCTGATTTTTATTAGTTAAGAGGTACTTCCATTTTTTTTTTTCTCTTATTTTCAGGACATCTGAAGAGAATGAGTCTATTACTCTGGGCTATGAGAGAAACTTCTGATTACATCTTACCCTTTTAAAGCCCATTATTATTAAGAAGCTACAGAAAGCTAGCAAGATCCTCTTTCATGTTAAACAGAACAATTCCTCTGCAAAAATTAAGTAGGTTTTGCTTCTAGAAAACACTTCTCAGAGATGCAGCTTGAAGTATATTATCATATATGCATAAACGAAAAATATAATTGGACACATATACATTCTTTCAAGAAAAGCCTCTTTAAACATAACCACTTAGCAAATCCCTTTAAGACTTGGTTTACATCCAGCTCCTCCCTCGGTACAGAGACACATGATTTCCTGAACAAAAGAAACTTTAACACTTTTTTTTTAAAAAAAATATAGGACAGTAACAATTGTTGGTATTTCAAAGATTGTTATTTTATTTTAATATAAAGTATTGTTCAAGCTGTTATTTTCTAACAAGTCACCTTTTCAGATCCTCTGGCTTTCCCCATCCTCTGATGAAAAGTTTAGTGAGGAGAAGCTTTCTGTACAAGACATCTAATTTACTTACACCCATTAGCAGCAAACTGACATCTAGAAAAAAGAACAGGTAAAAACAAGGCATTTAAAGGGGTTAAGTTGAAGGGCAAGTTCATTGACTCTAACACAAAGTAGGTTCTTATTCTGGTATCTGTATTAATGAAAAGCCATACCATTTTATCCAAGGAAGTAAACCTTGACATTCAATAAACAAAATACAAAGGCCATTAATACAAACTCTATAGCTTTTTTAGGAAAATTTAGGAGTAGGAATTTAACATGCCTAATATAACCAGAAATTTATTACATAATTGATGACAAGCCAACTAAAGAGGCACATAAGGTCACAGACCTACATCTTCAACCAGTCCTAGCAGTATTTTTCTTGAACTGATAAAACAAAGAGCAGCATTGATCTCTGTCCTGTCAATACAGCTATGATAGCAAAAACTTTTTAGTCAGCACAGGTTTTCAAAAAAACATCTCAGAATGGAAGCTCAAAACAATATTTGGTTTTAAACAACTAGAAGACTAGATCTCTAGCTACGTAATTATTTGTTTATAAAAAAGAAACAAAGAAAAAAAAAAAGTAGCTCCAGTCACTCATGCAGAGAAAGCTCGTTTTTGTAAATTTGTTTTCATTGGTATCTTAAATGTATATCCTAACCCTTATTTTATCCATTCCTTTACAATCTTTGCCAACTCATTTCTTACCGTTTTGAAAACGATACTCCCCTTCCCTTCAGGGAAGAAATGCCATCAAAACCCTTACTAGTATCATTCCTACTTCAGCAAATACACTAGTTCAAATATAGCCAAACCCAACAAGGTTTTAGGCCAGCCGAGTATTATTTTCACAGCAATACTTACTGAAGTGAACAGGGAGCCCCTACTGTGCTCTTCCAATCAGGAAGGAAGAAAAAAAGAAAAAAAAAGTAACTCAAATCTGGTTTCTTGCTCAGCAGGATACAGGTTATTCAATTAAAAAATGTCCAGGATCTGTGTACACCTAAGAAAACAACAGATTTAATAATCACAGACTTGGTTAGTAAGTTTGCTTCAACTACTTTTAGTATTTCCAGATCCCTCCATACTAAATGGTATCAATAACTTCATAACACTCCAAAATAGTGTAATTTAATTCATGGTGGGTTGTGTTTGGTTTTTTTTTAATTTTAAACCAAAGTTCATATATTCTGCCACACTTTAATGTAATGTGGTAATTCTCAAAATAAACTCGTCTGAATATAACAAGTTAAAATTGTGGTCAAATTAATAAATACATTCCTTTGTACTTCTAAGCAGCAAATACTTAAGAATCAATATACAGAAAAAAGAAAAACACTTGAACACCTAGAGTAACTTACTATCAAAACAGAAATTACAGACAACTTAAGGTACTTGAATACTAGAACAAGCATCCCAGAAAGCCACAGTAGTTCTATGTTCAGTCACCACAGGGCAGAAATAAATACCTGAAAAGACCAGAAAGTCAAAGTGGGGACCTTCTATTTTAACACTGTAGAAAGCATTAGTTCCTACTTCACCAGTCCCAAACAGCTGACTGTGTGATCTTACTCTTCTGATCCATATCTGCTTGGTCTAATAAAATCACAACCTCAATACAAGCTTTTTCTTTGCCCGCTCTGGAGATATCCATTGACCTCACGTGCTGTTGGGATGTCAGATGGGAAACGTTTGCCAGCCTCTGCAAGGTCCCTCCTCTGCTTTTTGGAGTAGGGGGACAGCTTGGTATTTCCCTGGTGCTAGAAGAAAACTGGGACAGCAACACAGACCAGACCCTCTATGAGGCGTAGAAGACTGTTCAGAGTGAGTACATACAAGAGTAAATCTACGCTGTCAAAAACATACTAAAACTAGATTTGTAGTTCTATTGGTACACTGCTTACCAGTAACTGTGAAAAGAAATTTTAATGAATGTTTTGATGCTTTACAAAGCAGCCTTACATGTTTTTGTTTGGTTGGTTGTTGGTTTCATTTTTTGTAAATCCTTTCCCAAATAAAGCCTAAGTAGAGAAAAAACATGAAGATGTTGATTTTGCTGTCAGTTCGAAGGCTGGCACAATAAGCTTTCTCTGTTGCACCAAAGGAATGCCAAAACAAGTTTCTAGACAAATACATTATATTTAAATGCAACATTGATTGAGGTGAAAGGGTTGTCTCATCCTGTATTCTATTTCATTGATTGAATAAAGACTCTAACGTAATTCAGGATATTCCAATTAATGAGATTCAAAATTAAACCACTACTGAAAAGAGTGCACGAAACACTGAAACAAAAAAATATTTCAAGAACGTGGAGTATGTTGTATAGAACTTCTCAGAAATATTACTGAGATAAAACTGGGGTCATGATCACATTTTGTTTATCTCAGTAACAAAAGGGTACAGCATGCTTCAGTCACTACCCATCAATGTCTACATGGAAAGACAATTACAAATATTTTTACTGCCAGAAAAGGCAAATCCAACTGTTGGAAACTTCAGTTTTATAACTTCACGGTACAAGTAAAGAGCATGGAGAATTTGAACTTGAGAAAAGAATCAGCAGAGCTTGTTTTGGAACGTGACTGGATTTCTACCACCTGACACTACACACACGTCAGTCACATCACGATCCCTTTGTAAGGCAGGTCAGCTGGAAGTAGTGACCTGATAAAGATGCTGCACAGTTGTGTGGCCCAGAAGCAGTACTTACGTTATGACTATTCAATGAGTATATTGCTAACATGGTAAGCTTTACATAATTATAAGTAGTGAACAGAAATTCCAACAGATATAAAGGCACAGTAAGAAGCGATCCACTAAAAAACCAAAACAAACCTACATTTTAAAATAGTATTATCCAGACACAACAACCTAGTGATAAATTATTACTAGGTTCTTGCTCTAAGAAGAGTGTTTTTCTTTGCTTGCAGAAGCCTCATACCGCATACTAACTATGCATTTTTGGGTTGCACACTTATTTCATAGAAACAGACAAAAAAAAAAATTCCGAAATCCAACACATAAAAGGTCTGCTATTCCTTTTCATCCAGTGCATGCAGCTTCAGTTAGAAGAAAAACACCACTGGCAAGTACATAAAGACTTTATTAACGGCCCAGTCTACCACTTCTAGATGTGAATATGAAACAGCTCCCACCAAGAAGTTAACCTGAAAAAGCCAAGAGTGTGGCTTTTAGAAGGCCGAGTCCTTAACTTCCCTGCCCTATTTCTTTTTTTAAAAAAGAAAAAAAACTAATTGGAAAACACTAATTGGAAGAGATTCCCCCCCACCCCCTTTTCCCATCAATAGAAGTAACAATAGCTTAAAAAAAAAAAAAGAAA